>NW_013665727.1:835922-845046 GCF_000517525.1 Limulus polyphemus | reverse complement strand
TATATTTACATTATACTTAATATTGAAAATAAATTGTTCAACACGATCATATATTTTCTACACAAATTCAAAAACAGTAGATTGTAAATTTAATGTTCACCACACTTTAACTTAACTACTGATGGTCAACTTTTGTATGACACTGAATTTAAAAGTCAGTAGACATATTTTACTGGTTCTTTCACTTTATATAGTGATACAAAACACTAAATATGTATAAACCATATTTTGAATTTATATATATAAAATATATGATTATGTTGAATTTGAACAATTTATTTTCAATATTAAGTATAATGTAAATATATGTATGAGATTTATATCTTACTAATGAATGAATAATCATAAATAGTGACATATACAATGTGTTATAGTTGCCTTGTTCAACTTTTGTTTTCATAAAACCTTTTCTGTCATATTGAACTGCCATATTTTATCAGCCTTCTCTCTTAACACAGATCAGTATACCATCAACTCTGAGTCAGATTAAAATTTCAATAAGGGTGAAGTGTCCACACCATTTGGGGATAGTATGTGCTGCCTTTTTTATCAGTACATTCAATGTTAATGACCGAAGATAGTAGCAGAAAAAACACCTATATGTAGTAGTTCATTTAGTCATCAAAATGAAAATGTAGATAGAAAGGTAAGAATATCATTTTTTAAAAAATTAATGGTTAAACATATTTATTTACATAAATCATTTGAAATTAAACTTTAATGGAAAAAGTCAACTTATAAAGCTAAACTTGAAAATTCTTGTATATTATTTAGACATTTAAATAAGCATCCTTTTCAGGATAAATAAATGTTATATAAAATATTAGACATAGAAAAGTTTGTTTGTTTGTAATTAATCACAAAGCTACACAATGGGCTATCTGTGCTCTGCCCACCACGGGTATCGAAACCCGGATTCTAGCATTGTAAATCTGCAGACATACCACTGTGCCACTGGGGGCAGGTATAGAAAAGAGAACTATAGAACAAATGAATTAGTGGTAAGTGTTTTACCTATTAAATTTCAGAAAATGCAAAAAGGTATGTCATGCAAACTATATATATATAGAAATAAAAACTATAATCAGTAGTTAAACATATATTAAATCGATACTTAAAAAACACAATCAACTATACTGACTGTCTTCTTCAATATTTATAAAAATGATCTGATAAAAACTTTTCAAAAGTACATTAATTGTGGTATCACCACTCTCCTCCTATAGAAACACATGTAATACAGTTAAATATATAAATGAAAAATATAAATATAAGTAGAGAAAAGATGAAGTGTGTATGCAGTCTGAAAGTACTATAGTAACACTGTCTGACTATATAAATCCATATGCCTTTGTAAGGGACAGACAATATGCTTAGTAAGACCATCCGCCTATAGAATCTTAGTAAGACCTTGTAAAAGTAACATAATCTGCCCATAGAAGCACTTTTGGCTTATGTAAGATATATGTACGTGAAAACCACAAAGTAATATGTGTAAAATGAAATATTTTCAAGATCTCATTTACTCATATACACAATAAAGATCATAGTTATATGGGTAGAGGATTAAAATATATGTAATCCAATGTACACCATATATAAGTAAAAACTATAAAGCTAATGACACTTTGATCGACATCATCATCTGGTCATTCACTTGTGAACTATCTAGATGTGGTCACATGCTGAAACACATTGATACACCCTATGATAAGCTAATTATCCTATTGAATTACCCGTTTATAGAAACACTATGCACCCTAGCAGCACTATCTTTAGTAACACACCTTGTGAAGTAATGTAGTCTGCCTACAGAACCTTAGTAGTACAGCCCACCTAATAACACCATCTGTCTTTGTGCAACACATGTAATATGATTATATATAAATGAAAACTATATACATAAGTTGAGACAAGTTGAAACCTGTATGCAGCGTTACAGAAGTATAGTAACACTGCCTGCTTATAGAAACACCACCCGCCTTTGTAAAACGTATATAATGTTTTACTTATTAAGTGACACTGTAATTGTGATAAAACACTTTTCAGTACAACTGATATTTGAAACACAGCATTATGCAAATTAGATTAAGTTATGAATTTTAAGAATTGGGTTGTAACTATAGAGTTGATTACATGTTGATCTACATCCCCCTTTGTTGATTCGCTCGTGAACTATCTGCTCGCTGATCTTACCAACACGCCCTCTGGTGCCACTTGGTTGTCTAGCAAAATGCTTTCTGTTTGGTAATACTCGAACTATGATGTCACGCCTAACAACACGCTTTCTGGTAGCAGACAACCACCGTTGTCAAGTGTCATGGCGGCATGACAACTTCTGCCTGTCATGACGGTTTAGCAACGCCCCCTCTGGTTCCACTTCGCGAAACTATGACGTCGTCGTCTTTAACCTCCCTCCCTCTGAGACAGCCAATGAGCGCGCGTCTGAAGTACATGAGTAACTACTAGCATTTTTCTTATTTTTACATTAATGTGGACAATATACATTGCTAGATAAACCATTTTTTAAATATAATTCTTAATAAAGGCATTTAAATATTTACAATAAAGCTAGTATTTTAGATGAATAGCATGTTGTTGTTTTTCCAGTGTGTCTTAGAATTTTTCATTTCTGAAATGAAAAAGTCGTTTACTTGCATAAAATATGCTCATTGGTGAAAAGTCTATAGGAATCATGAGCCAACTAATATTCCTTCATATTTGAACCCAAGTAAGAGTTACATATTGCTTACAAATTTTGTGGCCCGAGTGGCTCGGCGGTAAGTCTGAGAGTTCATATCGTTAAATTCCGGGTCATAGTTTCGTTACTCGTAGTGGGCACAGCATACACAGCCCATTGTGTTGCTTTGTGTTTAACAACAAACAAAAACATTTTATGGCAATATTTTTGAGAGTTGCTGCTTCACGTTAAGATAGGATAACAATTCTTTGAAGAAATTCTGTATCGGTAAAAAAACGTTTAGGTTTAGTTAAATTTCTCAGAACTGATAATGTTGAAATATATTGTACATTTTGTCGTATTAGTCTTAAGATTATTTTGTGAAACATATATTTTTAGATTAGCTCTCTCAATATGTTTATTTTGATAAATATAAAAGTTAAAGTAAATATTAATAACAAAATAGTATGTTTATTTGTTGGTAAACACAGAGCTACACAATGGGCTATCTGTGTTGTGCCCACCGCGAGTATCTAAACCCTATTATTAGCGTTGTAAGTCCTCAGACTTAACGCTACCCATCGAGGGGCTGAAAGAATAGTATATAACATAACATGATATATATATACATACTAATTTTAAGCATAGAAACGATTCTACAATTAAAACTTTTCTGTAAGTAAAATCGAATATTCTTATAACAAATATCACTGTTTTTAAATAGACCCTTGATCTATAATCATTCAAAATTTTCTAGTTGAGCATTCTCCTGCTGACTGCTGCATATTTTTAACCAATGTATCTTATATGTAACAAATCTGGGCCGGGCATGGCCTAGTATTAGTGTGACGGACTGTGAATCCGAAGGTTCGTTGTTCGCGTCCAGTTGCCGCCCAAACGAGCTTCGCATTATGGGAACGTAGGTGTGTTATCACAGTAATGGTTAAATTCTACTATTTGATAAGAGTAGCTAAAGAATTGGAAGTTGGAGCTGACTTCCCTCTAGCCCACCACTTTCTGTAGCTTTGCTGGAACATTCGAACACAAACAAGCAAACAACAAAAAAAATTAACAAACCGGAAGCATGAACAGCAACAACAAAGGTATTTGAAACATCAGTTCACCAAGTTATTCGAAACTGAGCAAGAATTTGCCTCATTTCGAGTCAAAAGTTGCACGAAAGAAATTTTATTATAAACATTTGTTAAGTAAGTTCTATCAAAAGTGCTGAAAAACATGAGTAGTTTTTTTTCCCATCGAGATTTCACTTCTTGTTAGCATTGCAAGAAATAAGAGTCTTTAAGATACATCGCATTTTATACTGATCAAATAGTTCATGAATTATGTGTACAACGTACAAACATACATTCTCCTATTACACAGACATCGCGATGAAAAAGTAGTACACTCAGTAAGAGGGTGATCTAATGACATAAAATACAAATAACAAAGAAAGTTTCTGAAATCTTACCTTGAAATTCCTTTCTAGCAGCACTGACGTTTGTAACAATATTAGCTACGTGTCCCAGAACAGCAGCAAAGAGAAACAAACCAAATACCAGTTCTAGCACGAGAAACATGTATTCTCCTCTAGTCCTCGGCCGGGGAAGGTCTCCAACGGTAGTCCAAGCTAACGTACTCCAATAAAATGAGTGAAGATACTCACAGAGGACATCGACACAGTTTTCATTACGTGGATTAAACCAATCACGAGAACCGAATCCACCATTTTTGGCGATGATATGAAAGAGGCAAGCATTCCAATGAAATATCACCAGGAGGTAGTGGATAAGAGAGAGTGTACGAAAGACGTTTGGGTAATTGGTATGTCTTTCTGTTCGATCTAGAAAGGCCCAGAAGCGATAGATCTTTACCAGACGAAGACATCGAAGAATTGAGTTAAAACCGATGGAAAGATAAAGAAAGTCTAGCGGAAGCAGACATAAACAGTCAATGTAAAACATGGTAGAGTTCATGTAATGTTTTCTAAGTCTATCATGATCTGTTTGCAAGACTCCTTCTTCCAAAAAACCAGTTCGAAAGTGGAAGCAAATATCCAGTATATAGATAAAATCCGCAATGTAATCCAAAGTAAACCATGCCACCAAGGTTTCTTTATTAATTTCTTGGAAAGAAAATCGGTAGATCAACACCCAGAAGTTGTAGAGAAACGCCACGCTTACAATCATGGACCAGTAATAGCAGAGTCTTCCTGAAGGATCGAAGACAAAAGTCCAACTACAGCCAGTTCTATCACTGCCGGACGTAGAAGTTTCCCATCTCTCAAATTCTCTCTTGATCTCTTTTCTTCGTTGTTCTCTTGTTTTACGAGAAACTTCTAAGTCTGTGTTGATATGAGCCTTATTCACGAATGCCATGGAGTCACGTGATCTCCGCTTTAGGTCTCCCGTGTGGAACTTGTTGGTCATGGTTTCTAGAAGACTTTGCCTTGACGTTGATTTGGTCTTTAAATTTTCTGATGATTTTGTGGAATAAAGTGGCGATGGTGTTTGTAGTCGTGGGATGCTGCTTAAAATTGGTCTCTGTTCCGTCATGAGCCGAGCGCGCTCCATAATAATACCCGGAACCACGCGGGGTCCGTTAGCGGTTAAAGCTCCGCTTCCGTACTTAACACTCTCTGGTGTTGCATTACTGACAACCGCTATTTCATCTAAGTCATCATCCGGGTGCAATTCCTGTTTTGTGCAGGGTGTGTATTTCACAACCTTTCCGGGATCGCGGTTGTTACGCATGCTAGTGATGGACATATTCTTCATCCCCACACATAAGTGTATATAAAGGAGACACCAACATTACTGTGAGATCATTCAATGAACGTACAGGGCTTGAACAGAAAGGTGACTGAACAAAATTTCTTATGGCAGTTCCACCTGCTAAAATCAGCTTACACTTGTAGCCTCAAAAACGTTTTTAACAAATATTAGTAAACTTAATTCCAGAGGATTTGGGGTTATCGTAAGTGAAACAGATAATAAAAGCACAAAGTTTTAATTCAGATTATTCTGAGTTCTTATTGTAAATTTGGTGTGTTTATGTCTTATATGTGTCACTGGATTTATTAAAATGGACATCAAACTTAAACGACAGCAATAAAAGAGACAAAGTAAGTATCATGGAAGGTATATTCTGTCCGTATGCAAAACTTAGTATTTGTTCAGTTGATGAGGATGTTCCCTAATTAGTAGATAACGTGGTCAAACATTTCTTTAGATGACTTAAAGTAAAACGATGTTCAGGTGTACAAAGAGCTGATAAACAAGCAAGGCTCATCTGTTACTTGAGTAACTCTACTAACGTTGAACGTGCAATATCGTATTCAGTTTTACAATCTTGAAACGACGTTTCATATTAAGTTGTCATTCTTGGATTATAAACTAATTACTTACGCATTTCGGTAGTTTATAACTCCGGAGAGTAATGTAGTTACTTCTGAAAAGTTTTTTTTTTATCAGTTATGTTGGTTGTTAGGTATTGAAATCCACGTTGATTTGTGAGGGAAACAGACGATCTTCACCATTAAAAAGAAAGAGAAAAAAATATACTAAAATTGAATAAAGTTGTCATAAATTGGACAGGAAACATATTGTGCTCGAAACAACAGTTCAAGAGCAGGACCAATAGTAATAACTGGCGTTTATATGCTCCCAAGGAGGATATGGCTGAGCAAGGCGGGAGTTGTTATCGTAACACACGATGATAAACCCAAGCTTTAGCCACTTTACGTCTACAGGTACCATTGAAACAAAATCCCCCAACTGATCTATATAAAAACAGCGTATAGCAAAGACAACATGAGACGTGACTATACGACACGCGCATAATTCTACCTCAACTTAACGCGAAGGACCGTGGACACTGAGCCACGCGTAACAACTGAACGCTCGGATCGGTGCGTGTAGCTACTACTTCACTCTTGTTTTAAGGCAGCTGCTGGGATAAACTCACTGTAAGCTAGGGGCGAGCAGGCTTCTTCATCAAAATAAAAACTTAAATTAGTTCGTGAGATTGAAAGCATTCGTAATTTTGAAGATGGTTATTATTAGTACTATCAAATGGGTAACTAGTGAACAGCACTCGGGCTCGTCTAATACAATAGTGGAATTTGATTGTTACTATTATAATGCATCCAAGACCTCAAAGTGTAGAGGACATTTTTGCTGCAGCGGAACGCAAAACCGTCGGATTCACAGCCAGGCCCCATAAACAATAGGCCACGCTCAGTCTCTATGAAATAGGACTTAGTAAAAAGTTTCGAATAAATTTTCAATATTTCAGCCAATAGAATCAGATTTATAAACGTATTTTTCTTACAACGACTAGCAGGTTTGACTTTTGGTTGGAAAATTGAGTTGTTTGAAGTTAAGCACAAAGCTACGCAATGGGCTATCTGTGCTCTGCTCACCACGGGTATCGAAACCCGGTTTCTAGCGTTGTAACTCCGCAGACATACCGCTGTACCACTGGGTGGCTGGAAAAATGAAATTGATATAACATATTAAAACGAACTGACCTGTTTATTTGCTTCTTTTAGGAGAATTGTGGTGTATAAGCATATTTGATGGTATTTTTCACAATTATTTTAGTGATTTTTGTTGTGATCATATAAAAACACAGTTACCAACAGAAGATACTCTTAATTTCTATTATTAACTAAATGAGGTGTATGAATATAAAACAGTTATATAATAGTTTTTCAATACGAATTCACGACAAATGATGATGATGAGTATGATACGTTACAATAGGTAGATGAAGTCAGAAATTTGATAACAAACAGAATAACAATTTGAAAAATAAATATTTGGTGATTGGTAATATTAGAAGTATTATGTTCAAAATTTGAATGCCGAAAAATCTTTAAAAAATTACTTCCATTTTTCTCAATGATTAAATAAACTTATGTGAATTACTTTCTTACGTTGTTGTTTGTTATTTAAGCACAAAGCTGCACAATGGGCTAATTATGCTCTACCCACCACGGTTATCGAAACCCGGTTTTTAGCGTTGTGCCATTCTTACGTTGTTAATACATTCAAGTGAAAGGGAATTTTGAGGATAACATTTGATCTAAAATGTGATCTTTTATTGTTCGGCAGCGTGGTACACGAGAGTTGCGAAACTATTTCGAAAGAATCATGATCATTGCTGACTATTGAGCTTGGAGCAAGTTAGGGATGACAATAGTAGATACATTGTTTAAAGGGCAACATCTTCTTATTATCCCTTTAATATTCTGAACTCTTTGCACCGCACAAGAATACTGACTTTGTACGGAAACTAGACCATCAAGATAAGACCTCCAGATATGTCCCCATAGGCGAACGGAGGATTTGTCGGAGGGGCTGTAAACTTTTTGCCCGAATGAGGTTATGAGTTTTCCTAAATGAAGGTAAAAATTGCTCGTGTGGCCGTATTTGCACAATAAGACATACCAGTCAAGTCGCTGGATTTCAGTACCTGTGGATTTCTGTACGATCAGACTGTTGAAACAGTCGCCACTAGATGAACTGTGTAAAGGATCAGGGAGGTGAGTGTGTATTTTGGACCTGACAACCTTACGACTGGGCCTTTTGCGATGGAAACTATGCTACGGGGGTATTGTCAAGATTCATGGTTGTCAGGTATAGTATGACTAGAAATGGCGTCATGGACTGTAATGACGTGGTGAGGCTCCCAAACTGTTTTGATATAACAAACTTAACTCTCTGTATTTTGCTACCATTAAATATCTAATTATATGACTTTGGAGTTTCCTAAAGTTCCAAGACTATGATATGATATTTTGTAAAGGTTCAAATATACGACTTCATATTTTGTAAGGGTTCAAACACACGACTTAATGTTTTTAATGGTCCAAATACATGACTTCATATTTTGTAAGGGTCCAAATACACGACTTTATGTTTTGTGAAAATCCAAGTAAACGACTTGAGAGTTCGCTCGTAGTCCGATTGTATAACTTGAGAATTTTCTAAAGGTTAAAGTTCCAGGGTTACAGTTTGATACTCTGTTAAATCTCAAACGTACGACTGTGAGTTTAGTAAAGATCGAAGTATATCACTTAATAATTTCGCTGATGGTTAACGTGTACGACTTGATATTTTTGAAGATTCAAATATACGACTTGAGAATTTTCTAAAAGACTAAGTATACTATTTTAAACAGCTTTAGTATATGCGTTGACCAGTTTGTATAAAGCCCTGGTTTACGTCTTGAGAATATGCTAAAGGTCTAAGTGTATGACTTGATTTGACCAGATTGCTAAACGTCCACGTGCACCCCCCCCCCGAGAGAATGCTTAAAACCCAAATGATTGGAGAGTTTACTATAAGTTCAAGTGTATGACTTGATTGCTAAAGGTCCACGTGCACCCCCCCCCTCGAGAGAATGCTTAAAACCCAAATGATTGGAGAGTTTACTATA
>NW_013665727.1:832891-835901 GCF_000517525.1 Limulus polyphemus | reverse complement strand
GATTGCTAAAGGTCCACGTGCACCCCCCCCCCGAGAGAATGCTTAAAACCCAAATGATTGGAGAGTTTACTATAAGTTCAAGTGTATGACTTAAGAGTTTTTTTAAAGATTCAACAGTATGATAGAACATTTGGCGAAAGCTACAGATAAACTATATGGAAGTCTTTAAAAGTACAAATGTATGATTTGTTGATTTGTCTAAAGGTACAATTGTACGATTAAGGGATTGAAAGATCAATCGCTTTCATTATTGTTTTGTAATTCTGCTGACGTAAGAACTGCTAAACCCTGTGTTTAACAATTTTATTTATCGACTGTTTATGATGTTCAAGCAATATAGTAAATGTATTGTTTTACTAAGTAAATAAGATTATCACAAATACTTTAACTATGCTTAGCTTATTCTTATGTCTTCTTTGAATATGCTTTTTGCTACTTGTTACTTCTTTGACTCTAGCGAATTATATAGTCAGTGATGTATTAATACGTCAATCAATACATCATCATTTGCATCTCTAATTGATACATAGCAAATTGCACATTTCGCCATTGTAATTCTTTGAAACAAGCTGTGTTTATATATCGATGTAATAATAGAGCTTTATATAAATAAATATATCTTACTTGGACTTTATTCTCCAAACTTTCTCAATATCACTTTTCACGGACTCCGCACAAGCTTCGTCGCCACTAAGGTGCTCTCTGCCAGAATCAAAAAAATTATCTCGTCACGCAAGGCTGTCGTTTCACGTGTTCTAGCGCACATTGCCGAAAAGTAGTATAACGTGTAAATGTTTTTTATAAACTTACATAAGGTAGCTTACTAAAGAGAGAATAATTATTCTTATCATCTCTGAACAATTCAAATTTCAACTAAAAGATTGTCAAATTTCAGCTTTAGTGAAGTTTGGTAAACCAAAGTAATCTATAATAATAGTTATTGTACCCTTTAATAATGAAGCATATTCCATTTAATAATATTTAATAATGAAGCATATTCCATTTCAATCTGCAGAAAGTTAGAGCAAAATGATAATTTTTAAAATGATCTAAATTCCTGATCAAAGCTAGTAGTTCCTTGTTTTGGTCTAAATAAACTAATTTAAACTGAAAAAAAGGTTAATAAGGAGATGCGTGACATAGTGCTGTGTACTTTTAGTGTGAAGGCACAACAATAATTAACTTATTTGTACTCATAGATTAAAATATCAGTGTGCTAATTTACTAAAACAATTTATTCAAAAGCCAAAACCTGCGAAAAGTTCAACCTACAGAGTTTCCTACGTAAGTGTGAGCGACATGAATTGTTACTTGCTGAAAGTTTTTAGAATTTATAAAGTATGGTATTGTATCTCTAAGATTAACCATCTAAAATGTAATTATAATATTTCGTAAAATGATCGAAATTACATTATGATTACTCAAGCTCATCGTAACCTCAACCATTACGCTACGTATGTTATTTTGAACATTCTAACGTATAGTGTTCATGTCACTCTGATGACGATAAAACATATTATTCTTTCTAACAAGTGCTGTTATCAGGACAAGTTTTCTTTGAGCTATACATAACAGTATGGATTGTTTCCTAGAAATGCTGTAATGCAGCTCTAGTTCAATGTAGCTAGTTCACTAATAGTATTATAAAACATAGACATTCCCAACCTGTATCTTATACCACTAACAAGCATGAATTCAATATAACCGTGTGAAGTTACCAAGGTTACCGAACTATAAGCTATATGTCAAATACATTGATTTTGATGGAGAAGAAGCCAACTGAATGGGAAGATATTCTGAAACAGCTTAGCTACGGTATTAACTATATGGAAACTTTATTAGTCTCACGTGTTCGTTTGACCCATTTAGTTTCAAACCACTTTACGTTAAGCCACCGTTACTCTTGATTTACACACCTTGGCAATACTCTTTGCACCAATTTAATCACATCATATGAACAAGAAATGTGTGAGCCACTTGTTTGAACACTGCAAGAGTTCGCAGGATTAATTTAATTCTTCTTTAGAGATCAATATTTTGTCATGCTGGCTTTCATTCACTGTGTTTTTTTTCTATCACATCAACTGGACTGCTAGTGTTATTGTGATGTTTGACATATTTAAACGCGAACCATCACACAATAGTGAATAATTTAAATTAGCAGTTCAGAACTGTATAACTAATTGAAATACCAGTATTAAAATAAGGATGTATAGAAATTTCATTTTTTAACTTATTGACTACTCAATTGTAATTAGTTTCATTTTAATCACATAATGAATTCGTTATAAGTTTTTTACAAAGCAATAAAAACTATTGTCAGTGTTAAGCATACAATAGCATTTATCTGTTTGCAGTGTTTTATTGAATGTATAATTCTACTATAAACTCATCGTCTTTACTAATCCAACTTGGTAATAACATTGCAAGAATGACCAATCTGTCTTTGTTTATCAATAGTCTACCTATATATTTCCCTAATTGGCTAAGCCCCCCCAGCAGATCATTGGTAAATCTGAGGGTTTATAATGCTAAAAACCCGGATTCGATATGCTCCTGGGCAAAGTACAGATAGTTCCTTGTGTAGTTTTGTACTTAATGGCAAACAAACAAAACATCATTGACTAAACTCTACTTGTCCTTAGTTATCACCATTCTACCCTTTGGCATCCCCAGGATTATCTTGACTATTCTGAAGTTCTTCAATTTTTATTCTGGAATCACCATCTTCTTTCTCAGATTTCATTTTTACACCATAGGGTAATAATACATGAAAATAAGCTTATATGATTGGCGTGGACAGTATTCGTATTTTCATGGGAAGAAACAGCGACAAGTGGAAGTGCTATAGTCAGTAAGAATTATTGAGCTCTTTAGTGAAGTTGGTCAAAGCTGGTCAGTGGATATATGGGGAAAAAAGATAGTTTGTTTGTTTGTTTTGAATTTCGCGCAAAGCTACACAAGGGCTATCTGCGTTAGCCGTCCCTAATTTGGTAGTGCAAGACTAGAG
>NW_013665727.1:826960-832444 GCF_000517525.1 Limulus polyphemus | reverse complement strand
ACTCGAACCCGCGACCCTCAGATTGCGAGTCGAGCGCCCTAACCACCGGGACGGAAAAAAGATAGAGAAGAAATGTTTAGTCTTAGATTTTGAAATTTAGACGAGTGCTAGTGAAGAAGAAAAAAATGCAATATGATTAATGTGAAAGAGAAATAATACGGGCTACATCAACGTAAATACGCTAACATATCTATTTGGAGGTTAAAATAAAAATATAGTCACAAATTGTATGTTTAAGATACAAAACTCAACGACGCTCTTATATCAGCAAAACATGAAACTGGCATGCTAAAAGTTCTATGTTTCTGATAAGGATGAGTATGAACGCAGCTACACACTAAATCAGAACACTGTTAAACGATGATCTGAGAAAAACGTCAACTTAAAGATGAAGAGAATTTACACATAACACAGAATGATTTGGCTGAATGATTTCAAGGTTCATAGTTTCTGACCTGTTGCACCGCAAAAACGTGCCCTGAACTGTGCTATTAGAGTGGCAGTCAAATTCCACTATTCGGTCAGATAAGAGTAGCTCAAGAGTTAGCTGTGGGTGCTAACTGCCTTTCCTCTGTTTATTTATTCAAGATTAGGGGCGGTTATGCCCAGAGAGCCCTTATGTACTGAATACTAAACGCAAAACACCACAAGTACTGTTATTACTACATCAAGAACATCTCTACATATAATTTTTGTTAAGCTATGAATACAATTACAACCACTGTTGTTGTTAAGGCAAGAGCAAAGGTACTCACATCTAGTGCTATAGCAGCAAAATAGTTACACAATTTAGTGCCATGCAGGATGATTACTCACATTGTTTTTGTTATACCAGGAAAACAAGATTTATATTTTGTTCAGTTCAGGAGCACAACTACGAATTGTTGATGATAATCCAGGAATAGTTACATGCTATCATTTTAATTCAGGACTACAGTTTGGCGCTGTTGATTCTAAAGCAGGAACACAATTACACACTGTTAATCCCGATCCAGTAAAACAGACACACGTTGTGGATGCTAAATTCAGGATTACAGCCATGCATTGTTGTTTCGATTTCAGAAACACAATTACACAGTGTCGACTCTGAAAGAGGAACATAAATATTCACTATCGTTCTTGATTCAGGAACACGACTACTCAAAATTGATTGTAATTCAATAGCACAGCCATATATTGTTGATATTTTATGTCAGGAATATAGCTACATACTGTTATTTCTAGAGCAGGAAGACAACTCCACATTTCTGATTCTAATCGAGAACGTTTGTTAACCATGAGCACATCTACACAGTGTTCATTCAAATTCCCAGAAAACACTGTTGTTGCAGAATCATAATTTTGATCTAATCTGGTCTATGTCAATACACAGATACATGATGTATTTTTACTTTAATCTTAAGCTCACTCTAATTATTTATGTTTTTTTTTAGCGCAATATTATACAATGAATTATCTGCGTTGGGCTCGTTGCGTGGATGGAACCCTGGAATACAGTGTTATAAGCCTTGAAGCTATCTTATTTATCGGTTGGTATTAGTAATTTTTCATACATTGTATTACTGTTGACAGAATATTCTATTTCCTACAGATATTATGCATATGACATCACATCCTGACCATTTCCATTTGTCCGCCATATTGTGTGTCAGGCACTACAAGGTGAACTAGGTAATAGGCCTATACAGATTACCGCAAGCAGATAATTCGGAGTTTTGTTGAAAATGCATTACACCTGCATTGTTTATGACTCTAATCAGCGAGCAGACAACACTGAAGATAAGGGAAAATATCAAGTGATTCCTACCATTAATAATGCTTTACAAGCTGAAGAGCTTTTCATAGAACGACATGAGTTTTGGCTGACTCGCATCAGGAGGAAAAAACAGACTTCATAATACCCAAAAGTTTATTAAAATTGCTTTGTAATATGTATGTGGTATATCAAGATTCTAATACCAGTGTTAGTTAGCACCAGTAGCATATTATTACGAATTATATCTCATATTTGAATATAACCATATGAACGCAAACAAAGTTTAAATATATTGTCATTTTGAAAATTGAATTCTAAATCAATAAAGAATTATATTTTAATAGACAGGGTGTCCATAAATTAATTAACTACTTTATTAAACGTTTGCGATTTAACGGAGATTAATATCTCAGGTATGTCCATAACCAGTGGCGCCGTAACTACACTTCCATATGGGTACTGGTCGTGGCTCGAAAGATGTCAAGACGATAATCGATCTTCGCCCAAGTTCGTACTCGCGTCTCCTGAGTAATCGTCGCAGTTGCGTTGGCTATTCGGGAACGCAACATTGCTATATCTGGTACTTTTGTCTTAGAGACAATGTTCTTTATATAAATACCTTCATGTAAACTACTGGGAAAAACACCAGTCTCCCACATGCCACAAACCCCAACTATCAATCTGGTGTGATTCCTGTTCCATTCTATTAAAAAAATTGTTCAAATATCTGTGAAAACCCATGTATATTAGACAATTTTTGTATTCCTAAGTAGTGTCTATGTCATCCCGAATTGGTTACAGAACATATTTTATTATTATACGTAAACACTTCTCATCTTAACTGGGCACATTCATTCTTGATAATGAGAGATTGAAACAGTTTCAAGTTCAACCAGTTTCAGGAACCAACACTGAATCTTCACAATGTGATCGGTATGACGCCACTAAGATTATAAAGTAGCAAATTATCAAACATTTGAACTCCCCCTCCTCCAAGGCTTTGTATTATAAGCAGTTATAAATTTTGTGTTATAAGCAGTTATAATTTATAAAAATGTCCGAAGGTGGTCCAGTGGCTAGAGTATCGAAGTGATGATTCGAGGTTCGCGCCCGTTATCGCCAAAAACCGCACTCCGCACTGTGAGTAGCCCACGAATTGGTGGGTGGTGTTGACTATCTGCTTTCCCTCTATTCCATCCCTTCAAAATTAGGGAGATAACGTGAAATTCAGCAGACAAATAGAGTATATCAGCAAATGCTACCTTATGCTGAATCAACTTTAGGTCACAGTACTAAACATTAGACAGTTAATTGGAAATATTTTTATATTTTTAAAAGAAAAACCAGAACGTCTCTAAAATAGATTATTTACAATTCACTATAATGCAATATTTACTCATATATAAATAGAAATGAATAAAACCCTATAACCCGAGGTCAACCTTTCGAAAGCGCTCGGGTTATAGGGTTTTTATTCATTTATATTAAAACTTCTTGAACCTACGTGTTTTTCGAACATCACGAATAGTTACATAAGTAAATATAAACACTTTTTGCACAAGTTGCCTTAAGTGACTTTTCACAAAGTCTTACAACGGGGCATTGGGCTAAACATGTATTTATACAAATATTGTTTGAAGAAGTTTTGGCTAAACATGTATTTATACAAATATTGTTTAAATAAGTTTTGGCTAAACTTGTATTTATACAAATATTGTTTGAAGAAGTTTTGGCTAAACATGTATTTACACAAATATTGTTTAAACAAGTTTTGGCTAAACATGTATTTACACAAATATTGTTCACACAAGTTTTGGCTAAACATGTATTTACACAAATATTGTTCCCACAAGTTGACTTGATGAAATTTCAGTTACATTCATACATATCATAATGGTTGGCTATAAAGATTAAAAATCATGAAATAATTGAGAAAATTAAACATTACTTACTTTTATTTAGAGTTTCGTATTATAGTTCACAGACTTTCGCCGTTTAAGCTGTAACTTTTAAAGTATTATACATTTGTACTGCACATATTAATAACGTTTCATAGAGTCTTTTGTGTCTCACCGTCAAGTCCAACTGATGAGTTCTGGTATTTAACAAAAAGCTGATTGGGTAGTGACCTGTAAGAGATAAACGATAATGTTATTTAAAATGTTATTTTCATATATCTCTGATTCTGAGCCGCAATGGACATATTATCAAGAATATAAAAACAACAACAACAAAAACTGTAGTTAACTTGGTTTTTATAACACGTTTAAGACCTATTGGTTTCCGTTAAGCTTAGCTAATACATAACATATAAGTGTAAAAGCCTTTATGAATTAAGAAACATAGCTATCGGAAGTGCCGATTTTAAAATTTCTACAAGTAAAACTGTGAAACATGGTATTTCCGACAAGAACAACAAAAAACGTATTCTGAGCTTTACGGGCCCAATGGTCAAGTTCCGCCCTTAATAATGAATTCATGAATTGAAAACTGAGACACGTGGTTGCGTACTTGAGTGAAGTATTTGATTGGCCAATGAAGTCAGAAATTTGAACTACGCCGGTCTTCCTTTTTATTTTTTATAAAAAATTCTTAATTTCACAGGATTTTACACCACTCTTTAAATTTCTATACATACAAACTGATGTTGGCCCATCAGAAAGAATGCTACGCCATGATTATGCTGTAACAGGAACACATCTGAGTATTCATTACGCTAAAGTAAA
Source organism: Limulus polyphemus (assembly GCF_000517525.1). NCBI lineage: Eukaryota > Metazoa > Arthropoda > Merostomata > Xiphosura > Limulidae > Limulus > Limulus polyphemus. The sequence goes on along the minus strand of NW_013665727.1, from coordinate 827,962 downwards.
GACCGATCTAATATCCAACGTTGCTATAAATCAGAAACATTGCTATATAGTGATGTTGCTAAACCAAGAACATTGCTAGTATTTGAGACGGAGACACAAACACACAGAGATGCTGCTATACAAGAAATAGGACTTTATACTCGTATTCTGAAGTTCTTAAATCACAGGTGTTGTAACATACTGGCGTTGCTAAACTAAAGATGCAGTTACATAAAACTATTGAGAAACTGGAGGCGCATAATTACCGATTAATATTCCGACTTTGATAAACTAATAACACAGCAATGTATCGATAATGTCAAACGAAAGGCACAGTTACTCACTGGTGTCCTGAAATAGAGACACAACTACACATACCATTGCGTGGAAACCAGACGTTAATAATTACACAATGATGTTCCTAAGTTAAATAAATAGTTACAGACTGGTGTGCTTAAGATAGATACATAAATATATATACTGATAATCCTGAGCATAAATACATGTTTATGTTCTTAAGCCAGATGCATAATTACTTCCTTGTTTTCCTAAGCTAGATACATGATTACATATATATGTTCCTATGCTGGATACATAATTACGTATGTATGTTCCTAAGCTAGATACATAATTACGTATGTATGTTCCTAAGCAGGATACATAATTACATATTTATGTTCCTAAACTAGGTACATAATTACATATTTATGTTCCTAAGCCGGATACATAATTACATATTTACGTTCCTAAGCAGGATACATAATTACATATTTATGTTCCTAAGCTGGATACATAATTACATATTTATGTTCCTAAGCTGGATACATAATTACATATTTATGTTCCTAAACTAGGTACATAATTACATATTTATGTTCCTAAGCTAGATAGATAATTACATATTTATGTTCCTAAACTAGGTACATAATTACATATTTATGTTCCTAAACTAGGTACATAATTAAATATTTATGTTCCTAAGCAGGATACATAATTACATATTTATGTTCCTAAACTAGGTAC
>NW_013665727.1:824599-825960 GCF_000517525.1 Limulus polyphemus | reverse complement strand
CATAATTACATATTTATGTTCCTAAGCTAGATAGATAATTACATATTTATGTTCCTAAACTAGGTACATAATTACATATTTATGTTCCTAAACTAGGTACATAATTACGTATGTATGTTCCTAAGCTGGATACATAATTACATATTTATGTTCCTAAGCTGGATACATAATTACATACTTATGTTCCTAAACTAAGTACATAATTACATATTTATGTTCCTAAGCTAGATAGATAATTACATATTTATGTTCCTAAACTAGGTACATAATTACATATTTATGTTCCTAAGCTAGGTACCTAATTACATATTTATGTTCCTAAGCTAGATACATAATTACGTATGTATGTTCCTAAGCTAGGTACATAATTACATATTTATGTTCCTAAGCTAGATAGATAATTACATATTTATGTTCCTAAGCTAGATAGATAATTACATATTTATGTTCCTAAGCTAGATAGATAATTACATATTTATGTTCCTAAGCTAGATAGATAATTACATATTTATGTTCCTAAGCTAGATAGATAATTACATATTTATGTTCCTAAGCTAGATAGATAATTACATATTTATGTTCCTAAGCTGGATACATAATTACATATTTATGTTCCTAAGCTGGATACATAATTACATATTTATGTTCCTAAGCTAGGTACATAATTACATATTTATGTTCCTAAGCTAGATAGATAATTACATATTTATGTTCCTAAGCTGGATACATAATTACGTACTAAGCGGTCTTCTCAAGTTTTTGCTACACGAAACATTAAAAGACATTGAAGAAATTACTGTTAGGACAATTCAGTAAACCAATGCCGGTTAAGCTGTTTCGAAACTTCGTATTTCCGCTACACTGAAGAATCCATGGCATCTCAGAAACAAGACAATTCTAGAAAGTAAAAGCAAGTTATAAAATACACGTGTACTTAATCTGGGTGATCCATCTAAATGATAAAAAATTGATTCATAAGCGACAGTAGTTGGTCGATATGGGCCCGACACACCTGTGGAACTTCAGGAAATGGAACTGCCCTTGGAGGACTTACAAGTATGCCAATAGAGACAACATTAAAGACAAGAAAAATAGTTAATGACTTAAGTCTTAAATCTAATAATTTTTTGCACCATGCAATGTACTGATGACTTCTCGAAAATGAGCTCAAAAGGCCCGCTGAAACATTGAGTTGATTTCCATATAAACTGACAAAGGAAATGATCTGCGTGAAAATTGCAGGACCTTAGAGAGATGGCGGATAAAATCATTCCAGAAAGTGTATTGGACTACGTACAAGAACAGATTAACGCCCCCCAGTGGCACAGCGGTATGTCTGCAGACTTATAACGCTAGAATCT
>NW_013665727.1:815264-824578 GCF_000517525.1 Limulus polyphemus | reverse complement strand
CAGATTAACATCGTCGTTTCCCAACACTTGTGTTTCACTATGAACTCTGCTGACTTTGCCATGTTTCTAGTAGAAAAAAGAAACTTTTCAAATTCAAGTTTATTAAAATCTAGCTTAGATCAACCATGACACAAACAAAATTCATTGAAACAGCAATAATTTCGACCGAGCATGAAATTGTGCAAAATTAATATATATATTTGGATTTGAAGTAGGTAGTGTGCTGTTTTGTCTTTTTAAAAACAAGAAAATTAATTTTTTTATAATTACAAAATTTTGAACTGGCACGCTTCAGTTGCTATTGCAACAGTTTCCCAGACTTCAATAAACATAATTAAAGAAAACTTATTTGATTTCTAGCCGTACAATTTTTGCACAAAAGTAAGTAAAACTGGACGGTAAAACAGCTAACGCTGTTTTGAAAGTCAAATGATGTTGTTTAATGTTGAAATATCTTGTTTTTGTACATACGTGTTTAGATTAAGGGTAAGTTTTAATCAAGTTCAGTCTTCTTTAATTCAATAAAATAAATAGAAATGAATACATTGTTATATTTAACTTTGATGACCTTTTTCATAAAAACCTCTTCTATAAATAATACACAGCTTTGGCTATTCTGACTTTAGGTTTGCTATTGGCACTTCTTTTCATACAACAGAACACCATGTACACAATTCTGCAGGCAGATTTCTGTGAAATCCACCAGTACGTTAATAAAACTGCAATGGAAACAATAATATTAAAGAAGGATTTGTAAGCACAAAATCGTCTACATTGTATAGCTACGATGAACAAAGAAGTAAGAGCTAGAACTTCACGAATTGAAACCATGTAAAAAGAATTATATTAAATCGATTACAACCATATATTTAACTTTGGAACTAAAAGACCTTTAGGAAAACTTCAACGTAAATAGATTTACTTTTTTCTTCTCGTTTTCCAGTTCAAATAAATTTGCTTATCTTGGCTTGAGTAGGAGTAAATTTAATTAGTCCAGCTAGCATCCAGTTAGCGCTTTTAAACGAAGTGGAAAAGTCTTAATTTTTTAGCGCACGTGGTCTACTTTGTCTTGTGTCGAAGATAAAGATTAAAATGAATCTTATAGAGAAGACTGAGTTTTTATCGACGTTGATGAACTTTAACCCTGAAACGTTATGGTGGATTTTTGGCGCTATGAGTTTACTCGATCTTCTAGCGAAAATTATAATTGTTCTTAATTATAGAAGATAATGGATTCGTTTTAAACTTTAAAGTATAGAAGAAAAACGTTTGGAAATTCTGACTATCAAGATGTATTATAGTATATATATATTTCCATTTGAAAGCAAAAATTAAAGCCTGTAAATAAAACTTAAAAAAAAAAAGACTATAAGTTTCTTGTAGCTTCTCAGTTGAAAAGTTGATCATTAATTTTATTATTTAAAGTTACTTTTCTTATATTAATAGATAACAAGAATTCATTATTATATGAACAGTTTTGAATTAAATTATAGTGTTGTACGAGTACATGTGCCCAAATTTAATAGCTTTACAGCAACATTATTATACCCCACCGATGGCTCAGTAGTATGTCCGACACATTTATCATGTTTAAATAGGCAGTTCGATACTTGTAGTAGGCAGAACACAGATAGCCTAAAGTGTAGCTTTGTGCTTAACAAAGGAACAGAAAACAGTAGTGGGTGAAATGATGTTAAAAATTCAAATCGTTCTTTGGAAAAGTGTGAATTCAACTTTATGTCTATTTCACAGTATTTTGTCGTTTTATTTTACACGCTGGTAAAGTATTTTAATGCCGTAATCTTGGATCTCTTGCTATTAATATCAGAAACTAAACTTAAATAACAAGATGGGTTTTCTTTCTACTTTAAATCTGAAACTACGAGTGAACTGTATAGTAGTTACGAAACGTCAATAGAATTTGGGTTTGGGTTTCAACTTCATATTTTACTTTTAAAGAATTATTTTCTCAGAAAACTATAAGTCGAAGAAGTATATCATGTAATATAGATCTTACTGAAGTTTGAATAAAACATAAAACGTTAGAGAACGAGGCTAATCCTTCATGAATTTTTCAGTGGCGGATTTAAGGTTCTATCTTGGTGAAGGCCATCTGATGGGGTGGTGGTGCCATAAATGGACGAACAAACAAAAAGATGATCATATCATCGATATTTATCTCTGTGTAATGTAAGTAAAAACAAGTGGATAGGTATGACTCCATTAGTTAAAAACAATTGGGGTGGCAAAGATCCTTTGATTCCACGTCTTTAACGCCCCTTTCTTGGTACAATTGGGGGTGGCAAAGATCCCTTGGTTCCACGTCTCCAACGCCCCTTTCTTGGTACAATTGGGGGTGGCAAAGATCCTTTGGTTCCACGTCTCCAACGCCCCTTTCTTGGTACAATTGGGGGTGGCAAAGATCCCTTGGTTCCACGTCTTCAACGCCCCTTTCTTGGTAGTTTTGCAAGGTATTCATCCTTGAACTTGTGTTGTATCCGGAACCGAAAATAATTATTTAGACAAATAAAATCCCTTGCTTAACAAACTGGACCGTAGGAATAGGGCGCCTGATGAGGCGATGATCATGGGGGCAATTGGAATTTGAACGACTTTTCGCCCTGTTTAGGCCACATGTATATTCAAATCAATGAATATATAACTTAAATGTACAGTTCACGTTTTATAGTTTGTAGCATATTAGAAGTAAGCACTTGAGTTGAAAACTAAGGCTTACTTATGACCTTCAGCCGATAGAAATGGACAAATGAAAAAAGAAAACTGTTTCGGTACTCGTACTCAGACAATTGCATGCAACAGCTCGGGGTTGTTTAGAGGAGGGGAGATCACAGCCTCTTGATCAATAGTTTTGCCAGTGAGTGTTTAATGTTCAATGACGCTAATACATACATACATATTCAGGTATACATGTTGTTAAGCTATCATTGTGAATATACGTATATTTTTATTCAGTAACAAATAGAACAAATATTAGATTGCAAAGATTACAAACTATTAATATGTACATAATGCTATTTCTTAAAAGTAGATTATTTGATATAAAGAAAAAAAACACATTGAACATTTGTGGAATTAACTTATATTAATCTTTTAAATTAATTGGATAAAGACTACATTTCAAATAGCTAGATTTCAAATAATATATATTGTTAAGTATGAGTTTAACAATGAAATTATGTCAGACCGTTGGTTTTCAAAACTGACATATATAGTTCTGAAAGTTAACACGTTTCTCTACTTCGACTGTATTAGAAATATTGACAGGTTAAGTGAAACTTCTACAACTTAATCCTCATTTATGCTTTTTATAGCCAAATTTGATAAGTGATTTGTTTATCTTTATCAAAGTCTTCTTATAAAAATAATATTTTGAGAATTCCTTATCATTTTTGGTTGTGCAAAAACAAGTCGGAATTTAATTCAAAAAAAGAAAGAAAGAAAACAAAATAGATCGAAAATATTAAATTTTCTTTGTATAAAACTAGTGAAAACAAATACACAACATGAAACCAATGTTTATTTGTATTCACTGATATCATATCTAAGAAGTATATTAAACTTTTTAAATTACTTAGCTTACTGTCTTACTGTATCTTGGTTTTAAATAAACTGAAATAAAAAAAGAGATACAGACATTTTATCCTAACGAACCGATCACTTGTAATTGGAAAGCGCGGAGGTTAAGAAGTAGACATCTAATTTAACTCAAGATGAAGAAAATATTCACTAAAAGTATTAGGGTTAAGAAATAAGTATCTAGTTTTATCTTTATGAAGACGCTATTCATTGAAAAGAGTTAGTTCCAAAAAATTACCAATTATTTTTCGCCCAATGAGAACAGAAACTGTCCAACTGTCTAAAAGTCAAGAAACAATTTCCTGTTTAAAGGTGTTTACCGTGCTCTGCCAAAATATTTCGAATGTAAGTCCCTGTTGATTATTTTTCTATGTGAAGAGATCACTCATTGAAAGAGCTTAAAATCAATAAAACGTCATCTACTTTTCTACTCAGTGAAGAGACGTCTCTTTGAGACCATTTGAATTAAAACAATTAGTTTTGTTACTCCAGAGGAAGAGAACGCTCTTCAAAAACGACAGTATTTATAAAAACCCAGCTACTGCTTTCACAAAGAAATAAAGAAACTATTAAAAAAGTTAGTTTAACGAGAGAGACTCAGTGTTTTTCTCTTCCTAGATAAAAACTATTTAGAACCACGTATGTTTAGACACAGAAATTTTTTTTCTCTTGATGAGGAAAGTTATAAGGTGAAATGTCATTTAAAAATACATGTAACTTCAGATGAAGCGACCAATATATTTGGCTGTATACAATTAAGAAAAATACCCAATTTTATACCTAGGAGTAGACCACTGTTCAAAATCATTAAAACTAAGAATAAACATATTTCTTTCTTAACAGAGAAGTAACAATGCAAAAGCCTTAAACTAACAAGAAAAACCTTTTTTTTTTTCTTATGCTGAGGTTAAGCAAAACGTTTTTAATCTCCTATTCTGATGATCGTGTTGGTTGTTTTTTTAGCGCAAAGTTACAAAATTGGCTATTCACGCGTTGTCCACCGCGGGGAATCGAACCCCGGATTTTTTCATTGTAAGCTCAGTAACGGACCGCTGATCCATCGGGGAACAAATTGTGATAAAGAGATATATCATATAGGAAAACTGTAAGTGGAAGAAACTATAAATTAGTTACTTATAAGGAGATGAAATTTTGCTAGAAACGTTACTGTTAACATAAAAGCATATAATATTTCTTTGATGAAGGGAATATTCTTTGAAAGTATAATTATTATTAAGATACATCCTTCTATATACTTTCTCGAACAACACTATTCTTAGTAAATTTAGAATCCAGAAACTTAGATCATTTCTCTGCTTTAAAACCGTTCTTCAGAAAAGTTTAGATTAAGACAAAGTCATCTATTTCTATCCTAGTCAATACACTACTCATTACAAGGCATTGAGTCAAGTTTGTTTGTTTTAAGTTAAACACAAAGATACACAAAGGGCTATCTGTGCTCTGCCCACCACGGGTATCGAAACCCGGTTTCTAGCGTTGTAAGTACGCAGACATGCCGCTGTGCCATTTGGGGGGGGGATCATTGAATCAAGAACCTACCACCTATTCGTATGCTGCTGAAAAATTGACATTTCGAATTCATTGAAAATTTAAAAAAACTCATTGAATACTCTTCTTATGAGGACCGGGCGTAGTCTAGTATTTGGAGTACCTCCAGGCTGTGGACCGAGGATCCGTATTTCGCGTTCCGTTGCCGCTAAAAAAGAAAAAAATGAAAAAATCGCGCACTGTACGCTAGAGCCTTAAGTACGTTAAAAAGTAACACTCAATTTCTACTATTCGATTGAACAAATTCAAGAGTTTCCTTTGGTTGTTGTTGACACTATAGTCTATTATTATGAAACTTTGCGCGAATATTCGGAACAAGCCAGACCATCTGATTAATTTTTATTTTAACTGATGGAAATCGTTAGTAATAAGAAACATCTACATATTTATTCATTCATTTGGATTTCTACTAACAAAGAGACACTCTGATTCCAGTCACTGTCTGATAAAAAGGCACTCTGATTCCAATCACTGCCTGATAAGAAGGCACTCTGATTCCAATCACTGCCTGATAAAAAGGCACTCTGATTCCAATCACTGTCTGATAAAAAGACACTCTGATTCCAATCACTGTCTGATAAAAAGGCACTCTGATTCCAATCACTGTCTCATTTAATTAATAATGAAGAATTTTTCATTTTTTTTGTAAAGTTCCGTGCTACAACGCTAAAATCTGGGGTCCAGTTCACCACGCCACACAAGATGCATATAACCCATAGTATAGCTTTGCACAAAGAAAACAACAATTACAAGTACATATTATTAAATGTATAACAATTCAACAATAACAAATAAACATACATGAGTTATACATGGAATTTGTAAACTGGTGAACTGGAACCCAGATTTTAGCGTTGTAATTCTGCAAACTTGGCGCTGACTCATCGAGGACTTTAAAGATATGATTAGATACTTGTATATATATATATATTGAAGTACTTGTATTGTTTATTTGTATTCACTCTACTCGTGATCAAGGATTTAGGACCCAAAGATTTCTTGACATGATGAGCACACTGGAATTGACGTAAACGGCTTGCTGTAGAAAAAAACACAAGTTTCGAAAGTCTACCAATGTATTCTGCCTAAACAATTTATCAAATAATTTCTTGACATCTAAGGTCACGTGCGTAGTTGCCACTGTACTCTGGCGGCAAAAGGATGGCATCTTAGTGGGAAGTCGCCAGGTGAGTAGAAATCAAAGGATGCCGCCTGAGGGTTACACAACTATTACGTACCGTGCAAATTATACGGACACTTGAGGGTTACACAACTGTTACATGATAGGCACCAGAGGATGCAGCTACCTTAGGAGAAGTGGCACAAGAGGGCGCATTGCTTTGGTCATAGTTCCACGAAGTGGCACAAGAGGACGTCATAGAAAGGAGTGACATCATAGTTAGATACCAGAGAGCCTGTTACTATAGGCGTACGGTATTACCAAGGTATTTTAAGCGGGCTGTGGTACTAAGGTTCTATAGGCAGTTAGTCATATTAGGCGTATTTTTGTGTTATAAAAATGTGGTTGGTGTTACTATGTGGACTGTGCTACTAAGATTAGTACTGTTAAGGCGGATGGTGTTTCTATAAATGGATAGTTCAATAGGATGATGAGTTAACCATAGGCTGTCTAAACATGTCTCTACATGCGATTACATTATCAACATTGTAGTCTAGATTTAATTATATGTCCTCAAAAGTTACAAGTAAAAGCATTATTTTAAGGAGACAACTATTATAACATTGCTACATATGTTAGTTTCTATCATACATACTGTCTTAATTTATCAATTATTTGAACGAGGTAAATATTAGCGCCAATTATTTACCTTACATATTTTCACAATTATCCATCGCTTTATGTATAACTAACATACTATATAACATTGATTCGCCCTGAAAAGGACGCTTACTTAAATCTCATGTTTAGTTTTATAAATTAATGTATGTATCTGTTCCACTAAAGTTTAGATTTAAAGGATCTATGTAAATAACTATGTTTAACAAATATTATTGTAGAAATATTATTCTTACCTTTCAGTAGAATTTTTTTTTCACAAATCTTGTTTCTTGATAGAATAGAACTTTAGGCACAATGCTGAATGATTTCTATTAAAACATATCAGTACAGATATAAACAAATATATACAGTACCAATATAAACAAACATTCTTCTGTAGTAGATGTTGAGAGATAACTTCTGTCTGAGGTCACATGGTACCTGACTGAATATAGTTGACGTGATCTAGATTCAATACCACTGATAAGTTCGATAAACTTTGACTTTAGGAAATATAAAAGGCAGGAGGGGTTGTAACTGGCCAAGCAACAAGTTCCCTCTTAAAACTGGTACAGTATAGGGCCAAAAATATTGAAATTAAATGTCAACACATGCTGAAATTAGAAAGTTTTGTAATACATACAAACACATGTTTATACACACACACACATACATATATAAATTACCAGTTTATAATGATATGTACGAGACTAAAGTCATGACACTTTCAAACATATATTTGTTGACAAATCAGAAATATTACTTCCATATCTTTTAAAATTTCAATACTAGTTTATGTACATTATAACAATTAAACTAATTAGTCCACCAGTATACAGTTTTATATACTTATGAACTTATAAACGATAGTGTGCAATTCTTGTATTTCGCCCCCCAGTAGCACAGTGGTATGTCTGCGGACTTACAACTCTAGAATCCGTATTTCGATACCCGTGGTGGGTAGAGCACAGATAGCCCATTGTGTAGCTTTGTGCTTAATTACAAAGAAACAAATAATCTTGTATTTCAACCATACAAATTGTACTTTACAACAAAAAAGTTTTATGTTATACTACAAGTTACATCTTTTCCAGCTAGTAACATTTATCTTTAGAACAGGTATGGCATTTTGATCACTGCATGTTAGTATCAGAGATATAAATGCTTAAATGTTCTTTCTTCTTTACCGTTAAAACTTGTGTATTTGAGAATTATCGCAACAGTATCGTAACGTCGTACCTGTTCTAAAAATAACCCTTACTAACTGTAAAAGCTGTAATTTGAATATAATATAATTAATCAGTAAGTAAACTCAAAACAAAAAATAAACATTTTATATACACTAGTCAGTTATAACATATATAAAATCTGAACTATGAGTACTTCATTACTTACATACCTGTTTATACATAGCACTCTTTTAAATGGATGTTATTTCTCACAATTCATGAAAGTTAGTTTTTATGTTAGGTATTAATTTTTTGAAAGTCCAATTTTGTTACTTTTAAATATTAACAAGCTTCCCATCCCAAATAATTGTTCAGTGATGATCATATTTTGAAGTTTCATATTTTTCGAAAAAGAAATAGATTTTGAAACAATGTTACTGTAACATGTATTAGCTTTTCATTTATACAAAGGCTGTCAAAATTTTATTATTAATTTTGTCAGTTACAAATCAGCGTTGTTTTATATAAAACAGGCTAAGGTGCCCATCCTTTGTCTGGGTTATGAATTTATAAAAAATGTGGGTGTAGATGCTATGATAAATAACAGAAAATCCTAACTTTTACAGAATTTATTTATGACGTAACATATTATTACAGTATTCATTATTACCTCACCAAAAATTTCGTATAAAGTTTAAGAACTCAATATGTATATACTTAAAATATTGTATACACTATACGATAGTCAAGGTGAGTTTGTAGGAAGAAGTAGTGGCGGTAGAGGTGCTTTCTGTTACACGCTTTCAACATCCATCTCTTAATGTCCTTCTACAATGTTTCTCATGATTAATTAATGGATGATCAATGGCTGTAGAAGTGTCTTACGGGCCGAAGTTTAAATGTCACGGGTCAAAGTAGGAAATGGGTGTAACTCAAGAAACTGTTCTTCTTCTTATCAGCCTTATGGTGGCTGTTGGAGTAGAAACTTCAGCTGAGTTTATGTAGTATTCCAATAGTGGCAGTCATTTCTTCTTATCAGCCTTATGGTGGCTGTTGGAGTAGAAACTTCAGCTGAGTTTATGTAGTATTCCAATAGTGGCAGTCATTTCTTTTTATCAGCCTTATGGTGGCTGTTGGAGTAGAAACTTCAGCTGAGTTTATGTAGTATTCCAATAGTGGCAGTCATTTCTTTTTATCAG
>NW_013665727.1:801178-814455 GCF_000517525.1 Limulus polyphemus | reverse complement strand
TATATATATATATATATATATATATATATCTTACAGACATTCTATGGCGAAGTGACTAGCAGCAAGCACACTTCCCGAGTGGTTTGTTTGTTTATTTTTTAATTTCGCGCAAAGCTACACGAGGGCTATCTGCGCTAGCCGTCCCTAATTTAGCAGTGTAAGACTAGAGGGAAGGCAGGCAGCTAGTCATCACCACCCACCGCCAACTCTTGGGCTACTCTTTTACCAACGAATAGTGGGATTGACCGTAACATTATAACGCCCCCACGGCTGAAAGGGCGAGCATGTTTGGTGGGACGGGGATTCGAACCCGCGACCCGCAGAATGCCAGTCGAGCACTCTAACCACCTGGTCATGCCGGGCCTTCCCGAGTGGTCAAACGCTCGTCTAGCGAGGAAGGAGAGGTAAATTTCAATGCTTATACAGAATTAATTACTTGCGTATCTGAATAATGTAAGAGGATTTAATTTCCCGTACAAAATTATGTTGATTAATACGTTTTACCAATGTTTACAGATACTCATTTTTCTGTCTTTTACAGGTATCTTTTAAACGTTCCAGCAAGGAAGACGGACATTTTATTATTGGAAAAACAGAGAATAACAGAGTTAAAAAGTACAATGCGATTGTTACAACATACAACGTACTATTTAATCCAAAATCATACGGATATCAATTTATAAACGTTATGAACACTCTCAATTATAATATTCAGAATATATTGGACGAGACAATAAGTTATATAAACAACAGAGATAAAGTTAAAGTTTGCATTTATTGTAATCATTTGAATAAACCAATAAGTACTTGTTTACAAATAAATAACGTTTTTCACCCGATACGTTCTTAACCAGAACCCAAAAAGTCAACCACAGTTAAAACGAACATAGCATTGGACGAGTCTTTCAAAATTGAAGTCATTAGATCAGAATTAGCTGTTGGTAGCGGTAGATGTAAGTTATAGAATATTAACGTTGACTGACTTAAGAAAACGTCATTTATTTCTATAAACAATAACGATGACATATGTTGGGCTAATAATAGCTTTAGCATCGCTCAGAAAAGATCCCAACAATAACAGTATTAGAATTCATTGACGACCACTACTTACATGTATGGCTAAGGACTTGCACGCACCATCTAATATTCCAGAAGTAACTTGTGGAATAGTGGCACAGCAGTATGTCTGCGGACTTACTACGCTAGAATCACAGATAGTCCATTGTTTAGCTTTGTGCTTAATTACAAACAAACAATAGAAGGAATTTCAAAAATTGAACTTCATCTACACGTTCAACTACATATAGTTTATTCAGATAATTTCAACTGTGTGATAGATGAAGGTCCTTCAAGTCCTGGAAATATATTCCTATGGTATTATGATAATCATTTTGGCGTTACCATGTCAATGAAGGGTTTCTTTGAGGTAAATTATTATTATTCAGATTGTTAAAAAAAAAGGATTTGACCATTTAAATGAGAATCAATCTTCAGGTTATTGTTGTGTTTGTTACAGTAATGAATGTAGTAAATGTCAACCAATAGTTTGTGCTGATTGTAAAAGGTTTTGTAAATCAGTAGGCTGTTAAAACAGACATAAAACAAAGAATGGAAAACAAACAGTGTCTTCGTATCCCGGATTTTAGCGTTGTAAGTCCGTAGACATACCGCTGTCCTACTGGAGGACAAAAAGGTATGTTCATATTTATTGTTTCGATACAGACAGTACTGTTTACATTTTAGACAGATCTAGCAATCCAACTATAGGAGACTATTTTGGTAAACTTACAGATGATCTTGATGGGCATTACATGACATGGTGGGTAGTGAACTATGAATACCGACGCAATGATGGGAAGTTCTGTTGTAAAATTAAAGGGTTTACCCTCAATTTTATCAAGAGTGAGAAATTAAACTTCTCAATAATGAAGAGTATAATAACAGACATGTTCAATCCTTTCAGCATCCTATAACATTAACAGTGACAAATCTTAAGGATATATATAGAAATGTAAAAACCATTTATAACAAGAAAGAAAAGAAGAATTTTCGTCCAGTTTCCAATAAACGACCCATCCTTCCAGATTTTAACACCCTACCATATGGATATCGAAGTTTTTCATCTAATAGAACAAAGTACTCGCCATGGTCTATGGGCTGAAAAAAGGACATGTGCAGGGCCTTGGAGGAAGATCCCAAGTGCGCTTCAACATGATTTTCATATTTATATAAGGTGAGTCCTGTTTCATTTCTTTTTCATTAGAGTTCGAGACGGATAACCGTCTATAACACCCTTTTACGTGTTTAGTGTCAGGTACAACAGGAAGTGGTAAATCCAAGTTTGTAAGAATAGTTTTAACTTATCATCGCGAAGTTATATATCCTATTTCTGAAAATATCGTGTGGTTTTATGGTGAATTTCATCCACTGTGTACTAAATTAATGTAAAATATTCCTAACATTCAATTTGTCAAAGGATTGCCTGAAAAATGTCATGATTATTTACAATATGATAAAATCTTTTCATCATTGATGATCTTATGAGTGAAAGTGTCTCAACCTTTTACGCGTGGAAGTTACCATTTGAACTTATGAGTGTTTTGTATTGTACAGAATATATTTCATCAGGGTACAGAACTATGTATTATTAGTTTAAATTCTGAATATATTATTTTGTTCAAGAATGTCAGAGATAAACCTCAGTTGAATGTTTAGCGAAACAAATGTTTTCAGCACGTGTTAAGTATCTATTGCCCTTAATTAAAGCCACTAGGGGTGTTTCAAACTGCAAAAGGAGGGCACTAATTATAGTATTTGTGCAGTTCCAGATCCTATTTTTCACATGTGATTTATTAATTTCAATGCTAATAAATGTGTGGGTTTGTTTTTCTTCTTTATTTTTTTTCAAATAAAAATTACAGTAATAAAATTGAATTATATGTTGGATTACTATTACTGTCAAAATTTTATTAATAATGTGGATTGCCGTAGAAGATTTTATGTTGGATTACTATTACTGTCAAAATTTTATTAATAATATGGATTGCAGTAGAGGATTATATGTTGGATTACTATTACTGTCAAAATTTTATTAATAATGTGGATTGCCGTAGAAGATTTTATGTTAGATTACTATTGCTGTCAACATTTTATTAATAATATGGATTGCAGTAGAGGATTTTATGTTAGATTTCTATTACTGTCAAAATTTTATTAATAATGTGGATTGCAGTAGAGGATTTTATGTTGGATTACTATTACTGTCACACAAGGTAAGCTATATGAAATACCAGGGGGGCGACAATTAGAGAGGGAGCATTAAATAGGGGCAATAGGTACTTTGAAGAAGCTTATCAAGATGCAACAAGACAACCATATGGTTAATTACTCGTCAATTTGAAACTGCGAACGCCAGAGCAACTGCACCTCAGAACAGGACTTTTTTCCTGAAAATAAAGTCATGGTGTATGAACCAAAATAAGTTAAAACTTATTTTTCACTGAATATATACTCATTTATTATCATGACTACCGCTGTGATAGAATTAGAATGATTTTATCTGAAGGGCAGACCATAAGTAACAAAATAACTAACATTCAAATGTTTAGTCACTGAATCTACGGGTGTGTTTTTGTTTAAACAACCATTTTCGATAGAATATCTTTCAGATGCAGATGATCGTCAGTGTGAATGGGTGACTAGCTATATTCATCACATCCCATGGAAATCTGGTAACGTCGACTATCCCTACAGGTGGAATGTGGCTAGATTGCTGAGAGAGAACTTTACAACCATATATACAAAGAGGAGAGAGAAAGCCGAGATATTGAGAAGTCTGCTTAAAATTCCTTGTTATAATCTGGAATTGCTTGGATGCCCCAGGGTTAATAAACTTCCAAAATTCACTCTATCCTGTCTGTTTTTTATTAACAATAATTATCATTGTAGTGTATAAAAAATAGATTTTATATCTAAATAAATGTATGAATGAACAGTTTTTATATGTTATACTTAAATCTCTTTTCATTTATTCATGACACTTGGAGTTAAACAACAGCAAGAGTTGCTTTGTGCATTACCTAAAGCTATACGTGAACAGATTAAAGGGATATTTGCCAGATATAAAACCGATTTCATGGTGTGTATTTGTGAATGTGCCTTAAGTGTTTTAAAGGATAATGTTCCCTTGACGAACGTATAAAAGCAGAAAGTTAGATGACACAGGTCATTATTGAGAAAGTTGGCAGCCAAGAAAGTGTCAATTTAACATAAAATAAACTTATTAATACAGATAGGAGGGTTTCTACCGTTACTCGTAGCACCAATACTTTCATTATTTGGTGGCTTGGCAGGACGGGTTATTGGTAATGATTCTCTCTGAAGAACTGGTACACTCGCTTTATCAGCCCAAAGACTGTGAAAGACCAGCAAATGAAGTATTAAACTCTATAGATAATTATATGAATTATGTCATGCAAAATGATACATCACTCCTAGATAATAAACCAAAGATGATAAATCAGACACAACAACATCATCAGACCTTTCATTCGTAAACCATGGAATCCACCAAATTAAAATGGAGTTATAAACTCATGAATATTTAGAGATTGTCGACAGTATTTTTCAGAAATATAAAAAGAAAGCTGAAACCCTATTAAACTTGATACACTCTATGAGATGGAATGATCGAGGAGAATTAGTGATTAGTGGAAGGTCCATCCCAAACAATACCATAATCGACCTAATCAACGTCGTGCTACGAAAATGAAAGAATTTTAACGCTACAGGTTGAAATAATTTGCTGAACTATTATCAAATATGAATATTCCCCAAGAAGTTGTTGGAAACGTAGACAGATGGAAGTATGTGAAATATGATACAAGTGTTAGAAGACTTAAACGTACTGTATCTAATGGGATAATTTTTAATAAAGTATTACTGTATTATTCATTCAATTGTGTCTTGACTGTCGTAATGGACTGTTGTTAGCCTTTTAAACTTAGTAATATTTTGAGTCGTCTAAGAATTAACATCGTCTGTTGTAAAGGTCAAATTATTACTACTGTTAGAGCCAAAGTTGATGGCACACCAAAAAAGTAAATGTTATAGATGCAGTAAATAATGTATAATAAAATACTATACTCTATCTATTATAATCCTATATATATCCTGCTGGTTATGGCAGGGTACAACCCTTATTTAAATCTTTGAAAGCACTAAGTAAATCCATCTCTCTAACACAGGTCAAAGACTGGTTAAGGTGACAGGATACATACACTCTACATATATCAGTAAGATATAAATTTTCGAGAAACTGAGGAATCGTTTCTGGGATTGATGAACAGTAGCAGACTGATTTGGTGAATCTCTCTAACTTAAGACAATATAACAATACGTTTAATAATTATTCACGTGTATTGATGTGTTTTCTAATTGTTCTGCTCAAGGATGAGATAGTCGTAACACTCGTAAGGGCTTTTAAGCAGATTTCATAACAGGTTTTAAGCCTTGTAAACTTCAAACTGATGCTGGAATAGAATTTACAAATCATGTTTCAATGTTATCTCAAAGAACAATACTTTCACTTCTTTACTACATATTATAAAACAAAAGCATCTATTGTAGAAAGGTTTAATCACACCTTTAAAACTAGAATGTGGCACTAGTTTACTTATTGTGGAACTTACAAGTATATCACAGTATTGCAAAATGTGGTCAATGCCTGTAACCAATTGTATCATCACAGCATTAAAATGACACCAATAGACGTTAATCACTTTAATAGGTCTTTACAAACCGCCCACCAAAGTAAAATTTTGATTGAAAGTAGGCAATCAGGTACGTATTAGTAAAGTGAAGCATCAATTTAGAAAAAGTTATATGCCTGGATGTACAGAAATCTTTATGATTTACGAGAGAAATACATCACTGTATAAACTGCAAGACCATTTCAGAGAAAACTTAAATAAAACGCTTTAAGACTCTAAACTACAAAGTGTAATCAAGTCCCCCAGTGATATCTGTGCAGTGGAAGAATTATCACACGAACAAGGAAGGGGTAAACATAAATAGTATTTCATAAAATGGAAAGGATATCCTAATAAATTTAATATCTAGATTCTTCAAACAGATCTGAATCATCTGCCATCATAAAATGATACCACTCGTTATTCAGCATGGATCAGCAATACTCAAATGTTGAACATAACTCTCTCACTCGTTATTCAGCATGGATCAGCAACACTCAAATGTTGAACATAACTCTATCATTCGTTATTCAGCATGGATCAGCAATACTCAAATGTTGAACATAACTATATCACTTGTTATTCAGTATTGATCAGCAACACTCAAATGTTGAACATAACTCTATCACTCGTTATTCAGCATGGATCAGCAATACTCAAATGTTGAACATAACTCTATCACTTGTTATTCAGTATTGATCAGCAACACTCAAATGTTGAACATAACTCTATCACTCGTTATTAAGCATGGATCAGTAACACTCAAATGTTGAACATAACTCTATCACTCGTTATTCAGCATGGATCAGCAATACTCTGACAAACCATGCTACTTGTCTTCCGAGACCCATCAATCTTGAAGGTTCGTGGAAAGCGGCCATGGCTGAATTACATTATCCACATAGCTGGCATAAAGTGCCTGACAGTACAGAATGGTTATCCTTCTTTTCTGGCCACCACTCTGTTACTGTAATCATTTATATTAGACCTGGTCATTACAAAAAACCTGAAGATTTATTTAAATATAAAACCAAGTAGAAAAGTATCTTCCTAATCCCGATAAAGAACCTATATTTACTCCTACCCCATAAAAAGTCCTGTCAGTGTACAAAGTCTGAGCTAGACCTACTTTCTTTCTTTCCCATCACAAAACCATAATTGACGAGTGTCAGTGGACCAAATATTATCCTCTATTTTCAGTGACTGACAGAAAACCTATATAATTTTCTACATCGGGATCAGGAGATGAATATTTAGATCCAGCTCAATCATATCTTCATGAAAAGCAATGATTGTCAAGCCTGATGGGACTGACATAAAAAAGGATGAAGATATTTCTGCACCTGTCAACCTGTGGCTTCATTCTCTATTTTCTCAAGTGGATCTACATCTGGGTGACAAGCTCATTTCTTTATCTCACAACATTTACGCGTATAAGGCCTACAGAGAAATTTTACTGAGTTATTATGGATAAGTCATTTAACATCATCTGTGTGGATAAAGGACAACTTTAATAATGATGAGAACAATGGAATCAAAAACCGACACATAGATACACAGGGTAGTTAAACAGCTGACATGATTGGCCGTCTACATTTGGACATGTTTTTGCAGAACAAGTTCTTGTCTAATAGTGTAAGTTTAAAATTCTGGCTCATACAAAATAAGGATTATTTTGTTTTATGTCAAATGTTTCTCTTTGTGCTAGAAAAGTCACGATGAGCCAGTCAGTCATTCTGTCACATGCTAAAACATAAAGGAACAACTAAATATTCTTTGAAATATATAGTGTGCAAATCGTTGTCAGTTCCTATGGGAAACTTACAAGCATCTATTGATAATGCGTTTTTAGGAGAAGTAACTACACACCCAAGTAACTAAAACAGGAAACAGTTTTAAGATCAAGAAATTGATGTAGGGTATAACAAATACTCCAGAGGATATGTACTATTTGCCTTTGATCTGACACCCGACCTTTCTGCTGGAGATTCTTACTTTAGCTTGGGGAAACAAGGAAATTTACGAATTGAAATACGTTTTGGTAGTGCCTTACCTAACACTGTAAATGCTCTCGCCTATGCATAGTTCCAGTCAATTTTAGAAATTGACCAGTCTAGAAACATCATTATTGATATCTAAGAAACTCTGAACCCTCTAGAAATGTATTAGATACTCACACACGATTTGTGTTTGCGAAAAAAGCTTGGAGGTGTGTTTGCCAGTCATCAAGTTTCTGACCCGCAGCAAAACATATCTACATCATTAATTTGGATCCGAGTCGTCAATCTTGTAGCCACTGGGTCTGTATTCATATTGGTCATGATGAGAAGGGAGAATATTTTGATCCATTAGGATTGCCTCCACATAATCTCAACATAAGAAAATTCATCAAGAAAACGGTCGAACGTGGACGTACAACAAAAAGTACTACAAGGACAATATTCGTCTATGTGCAGACAGTATTGAACATATTATGCTTATTATCGTTTTCGACATGAGTCTATACGAAAATTGTTATCTAAATTTGGATCCCACAAAGATATTGATGATATTATTGTTCATGATTTTGTTGCAAAATGTTTTCATGTAAATACGCCCTTAATAGATATGTGTTTTTATGCAGATCAGATTGCAAAATCTTTATTGTGAGAAAAATAATGAAGTATCAAATTTGTCAAGAACTATTTTATTGTTCTCCTAAACCAATATAAAATAATAATAATCTTACACGTAATTCAATGTAGACGTTTATGATGATTTCTTGAGACACGTTGATCTACATCATCCTCTAGTGGTTCGCTGGTGAACTATCTACACGCTCATCATACCAATGCGCCCTATGGTACCGCTTCGTGGAAATATGACCCTAAGACAGCAGCGCCATCTGGTGCATATTATGTAACAAGTATGTAACCCTTAGGTGCCAGCATCCTTTGTATATTACGTAATAGTTATGTAATCCTCAAGCGGTATCTTTTGGCACAGTGGTATGTTTGCCGACTTACAACGCTAGAAACTGGGTTTCGATACCCGTGGTGGGTAGAGTACAGATAGCTCATTGTGTAGCTTTGTGCGTAATTACAAAGAAACAAACCCACTCACTTGCCACTAGATTCTCTCATTATATTCCTATGATTATATATATATAATGACAATTTACGAGAGACTGCTGGCATTTCAGAAAAATCTACGCTGTATTACCTGATGAAATTAATTAACTATACTAGACAAGGCTTCCTTCTTTAATGTTTATCCACAAAGTTAATAGAGCATGTTTTTTGAAGCGTGGGCAACTTGACGAGTTATTCTGAGCTCCAATACATCAAACATCTGTCATGTGAGGTCACAAACCAGATAAACTAGAAGAAGAACACAAACTGCGTTAATTAGGTGTGAAGTTTTATTACGGTTTAGTTGACGTGTACGACAAACATAAATGTTATCGCAGTTCGAACTTTTAATTATGAAATACAAATCATGTGCTTAAGATTATTTATTCGTTTGTTTGCTGCAGTGAAAAGCCACGTTAGACTGTCTGCTGTGTCCACAGCAGGCAAACGAATCCCGAATTTTATCGTCGTAAGTTCGTAAACGTACTGCTTCTCCTCCGTAGTACACCAAAGAAGGGGAAGGTATCATTCAGTTGTTTGTTTGTTTTGAATTTCGCGCAAAGCTACACGAGGGCTATCTGCGCTAGCCGTCCCTAATTTAGCAGTGCAAGACTAGAGGTGGGTCATAACCACCCACCGCCAACTCTTGGGCTACTCTTTTACCAATAGTAGGATTGACCGTCACATTATAACACCCCCACGGCTGAAAGCATGTTTGATGTGACGGGGATTCGAACCCGCGACCTTCAGATTGCGAGTCGAGCGCCCTAACCACCTGGCCATGCAGGGCCATGTATCATTCAGTTGAAAATAAAAATAACCTAAGGTGACCCAAATTTAACGCCTAGTGAGCACTAAAAATAATGTAAGTTAGCTCTGTGAATGTGTTAATCATGTATGTACTCTATGCTCACTGAACAATTTTTAACATTATAACTTAAAACATTAATTTAGTAATTCTTTTTACGAGTTTTTCAACACTATAATAATAAGTGACTATAACAAGATATAATTAACTATTATAAATTTTAGTATGAATCATGAAAATAGTACTTGATTCGAAACAATGGAATTAATATATATATATATATATATGTCAATGAATTTATTTATAATATTACATTTATGACATTATTAGTGATTGATTATAACATCAGTTAAACAATGACATTATCATTTATTGATTATAATAATAGTTAAACAATGACATTGTCATTTATTGATTATAATTATAGTTAAACAATGAAATTATCATTGATTGATAACAATATCAGCTAAACAATGATATTATCATTTATTGAATATACTATTAGTTAAACAATAACATTATCATCGATTGATTATAACATCAGTTAAGCAATGACATTATCATTGATTGATTATAACATCAGTTAAACAATGACATTATCATTTATTGATTGCAATATCAGTTAAACAATGACATTATCGTTGATTGATTATAACATCAGTTAAGCAATGACATTATCATTGATTGATTATAACATCAGTTAAACAATGACATTATCGTTTATTGATTGCAATATCAGTTAAACAATGACATTATCGTTGATTGATTACAATATCAGTCAGGCGTTGAAAAGAACTAAACTAACAAAGATGTGCTGAAAACCTTTAACTCTGGAAAAATATCAACTTTTACTTTCCAGAACTTTATCAGGAGCACTTGCGTGTTTATCAAGCACAAAGCTACAGAATGGGTTATCTGTGCTGTGCGCAACAACGACTGCCGAAACTTAATTTTTTAGCGTCATAAACTTACTACTCGAAAAAGAGCTGACGAGAAAATATATTGTTTTTAGTATCCATTTGTTTACTTGTATTTTATCATATATTAGTATATAACTTTGAGCTACGCTTCTTGCTTAAACTATGTAAACACCTTAGATTCTACGTGGAACTAAATACTGAAACTACAACAATGGAAGATATTTCTAATTAGTTCAATAAAATGCTATCCAGATTCAACTATTTTCGATGTCACTGACGTTACTGTTTAAGTACAGTTCTTTGTAAAATAACTGTTCAGAGAAAATAAACGATCGGGATTTTCATTCCATGCTCAGGGTATGAATAGATTACAGCCAAGAATTACTTCGTTAATAGGTCAGTATTATAAAAAATAGCACATGTAACATGATGTTACTTTTTGTAGCACTACTACATTTGAAAAGTTCATCACGCAAATAGTTCTGACTGTGATCCTTCTGGTCCTCTAGTTGCGACCTACGTGAACAACGTTTCAAGAAATCGGTGTTCTTAAAGCAGCTGAACGTTGTGATTTCGGAACACCACGCCTACTCTCTCCGAAGTGGCTCGATGAAGCTTCACGGAAAGATGTAAGAAATGCTCATTCTTACCGGCGACTATGTTTAGAAGTGGCGCCTGGTTGTTATTTGGTATATCATATACTTGTCTTATGAGAAATGAAGCTTAGTTTCTATTTTGGACTTTCCAGTTTATGGTTATGCCTATGCGCTGTTCTTTTCTTTAAATATATCCAGCAATTCTTATAGAGAGTAATACCACATGAGAGAGAAATCAAGAAATCACGGATAGCAGTACAATACGGCATATCAGTAAAATTCTTACTAGTCATTGAACAAAATGGGATTTTAATTAAGAACGCGTCGAGAACAAATCAGTTAAAACTTCAGGTTAAAACTAAACCCAACATTCGACGCTATCCGACACAATGCATTACAGTGTTGGCTAAGATAATAAAACAGACTTCTTTTATATTAGGTTTATTGTATGGGCAGGATTCTTTACGGTAGGTGTCTGTGATTTGTTGGCAATATATTTTAACAATAAACAAAGAGCACACAGTCCACTTGTTTGAAAATAAAAACAAGTCAAACGTATATACAAATGTTTGTTACACTGTTGGTTACCACAGTTGTATCCAGAGCTTTGAATAATTGTCTCTTTTTAGTCAAAATCCACACAGATTGGTTCAGTTACTTTAGAACACAATTTGACACTTTGGTACATAAAGTGGTGGTCAGTTGTTATGGTAACATTAGTACTTGTCTTTATATATATTTCTTGAAATATGAATCATGAATCATGAAATTCGGTATGTCCCTAATTATAATCTTTATTATCAAAATGATGATCATATGCATAATATATTACATATTTAGTTTATATTGATGGAGAAATAATCAGATAAACAGAGAGAAAACTAAGTGAAAGAAAATGAAATAATTATAAGAAGAAATTAAAACAGGAGCATCTTAGTAATGTTATATCTTAATATTATTTCCTATGAATATTACAATAGTTTTTCACAGCGCTAATTTCTGACGATACATTAAATGTATGTGTTATTCACCTTATTCACAAGTTTTTATATATTACGCTTTCCTGAGTCGATCCACCATCTAAAGGACAGAGCAGTTTCAAGATAACGTCAACATCCATTGGTCACGGGGCTGCAAACTTCATTTTCTTGGCAAGTGTGTATAATGTTAAGATAATAAATAAGAAACACACAACGTTAAAATCGATACACAATTAAAAACAAAAATTCAGTCCAATCTATGGTCTCTAAAGTGTGGACTCTACATGTTTACCACGTCATCATGAGGAGTGAACAGGCAAGACATACGTGTTATGTTTATTTATTCTTAGATAGGTCATGTGATCTGTGTGTAAGTTTACATTTCTGCCCAACTCTCAGAGGAGGTCCCGCCATATTCTTACGCAGATATTTGCCGGACCTTCGTTTCCATTTAATAAATTCCAGCTTTTTCCATTAACTGTATAGTATCTTTAGTATTACCTTAAATTTCTTTATCTTATTCATAGGTTTATATATAGAGTAAAATATATGTTGTTTTTTAAGTACTTTAAATAAACTAGTAGTTAAACCTGGAACATACGACAACACTAAACATTCATTTTCCTATTCATTAGTAATAACTCATTTTTCAAGTCTTTTAGTTTCGTACATATCTACAAAATTTTATGAACATATGTGTAAAATACAGACATTTTTTGTGTTTCAGTATGACACGATTTCTGGTGTGGTGGCTAGAGAACAGAAAAATGTTTCAGATAAATATCTGTTTCTAAATTCCCTTGTTCATTCCTTTTTTTACCAATACGTCAAAATAAGGCAAACTATTATTTTTCTCAACAGCATAGAACTTTTTATACAATTTCACCTACGTACTAGGTCATTTATTTTGAAGATAATATTGTTATGACAGTAGAAGTCACGCGACGCTGGGAGCATGCGCGTTGGAGTTTCTAGAAGGATCATGAATTATCGAGGAACCACGCAAATGTCCAGGCGCCCTCTTTTTCAGTATATAAGCTCGGCAAATAAAGCCAGCGATATAGATAAGCAGATAGATCGAAGAGATAGATAACTGAGTCAAGCGAACAGTAG
>NW_013665727.1:798452-800325 GCF_000517525.1 Limulus polyphemus | reverse complement strand
AGGCGCCCTCTTTTTCAGTATATAAGCTCGGCAAATAAAGCCAGCGATATAGATAGGCAGATAGATCGAAGAGATATAGATAGATTGAAGAGATAGATAATTGAGTCAAGCGAACAGTAGGCACCATAAGTAAAGTGTGTGAATCACTGTGATTTATAGCGTATGTTATAAAGGTTGTTCAGTTTAAAGTGACTGTGGAACTTCTGTGTACTAAAAAGTTGTATCAAGAAGAATAAAATAGTTTTAATTAAGAAAGGACTTAATGAATAAGATAAAGAAATTTAAGGTAATACTAAAGATACTATACAGTTAATGGAAAAAGCTGGAATTTATAAAATAGAAACGAAGGTCCGGCAAATATCTGCGTAAGAATGTGGTGGGACCTCCTCTGAGAGTTGTGCAGAAATGTAAACTTACACACAGATCACATGACCTACCTAAGAATAAATAAACATTACACTTATGTCTTGCCTGTTCACTCCTCATGATGACGTGGCAAACGTTGAAACATGTAAAGTCCACACTTTAGAGACCATAGATTGGGCTGAATGTTTGTTTTTAATTGTGTATCGATTTTAACGTTGTGTGTTTTTTATTTATTATCTTAAGTCATTATTTGACTGACCAAGTTTTTTCACGAATCATCTTTATTAT
Organism: Limulus polyphemus; assembly: GCF_000517525.1. NCBI lineage: Eukaryota > Metazoa > Arthropoda > Merostomata > Xiphosura > Limulidae > Limulus > Limulus polyphemus. The sequence goes on along the minus strand of NW_013665727.1, from coordinate 799,671 downwards.
ACCTTATTAATATTTGACCCACTAAGCACAGAACACTTGAAAGATTTAATAGAAATAAACTTTCTAGGGTCATTAAAACTTCAGTTTCACTAATTATGTACACGCGCATCCTCTATGTAATAATCTTTGTTAGTCTCGATGGTGAATATGGCTCTTTTAATATAACGTTGTTAACGTTGATCGAAAAGCCACACAACGTGAATCTAACATAGTATGTATTTGCACAGACTGTTTTGACATTATTGCCGGGATGTGAACGTACTAAAGATGAACTCATGTCACATTACTTTTATCTTGAGGCAGTGAAAATTGATCTTAGTATGTTTTATATTACTGTTATGTCTGACTTAGAGAAAAATTACTCAAGTTTTTCTCGACGATTGTAGATTATTGCAATTATGCAACAAATAAATTCATATCGAGCTCACACCATAGTGTGAAAATATTTTCAAGAAAACCTAAGCAACAAGAAAACTAAAAGAAATCTTGGAAATATTGCCCGTTCCTCTAATAGTGTGAAACGTACATCTGCTGGGTAGCGGAAGTGTCTGGGTTGTTGTACAGACATAGTAAGGGATTCATAGGATGTCAAACGTCGTCAGTCCACTATTTTTATATTACTTTGGGTGGGGTTCTTGTCATAATTCCAGAAACTCTTCTCTTCTACTGCGACTGAGATTTAGAGAATAGGTGTGTCATTAACTATGAATTTATATCGATCTCTGTATTATTGGTATAGGATAAGTCTTGAGGCAAATAGACATAGTTTTTACTTAATACGGGTTACTTCAAAAAGTTAGTTATTGTTGTATATTGTTTTTAGGAATACTTACCTTGAAGGTGATTCAAATCATGCTCTTAACTTATTGAACTTATTGGTTTTCCCCTTCTTATTAACAAAAAGAGTTCTGCTGTTGGCGCGTTATTCGTCTTTCTTTCCGGAACTTATCTGGAAATTGACTTTGGAAATGAAAGCAAGCAACGTCGTGTATGTCTTTAATTATAAGTAATTACAAACAGAGCAGATAAAAATTAGTGATACTTACATATACATATCGGTATACTATCTTATAATCTTTGTCACACTCTCACATACATATCGGTATACTAGCTTATAACCTTTATCACACTTTCACATACATATCGGTATACTAGCTTATAATGTTTGTCACACTCTCACTTACATATCGGTATATTAGCTTATAACCTTTATCACACT
>NW_013665727.1:793084-797543 GCF_000517525.1 Limulus polyphemus | reverse complement strand
ACACTTTCACATACATATTAAGCTAGTATACCGTGATAAAGGTTATACCGATATGTAAGTGAGAGTTATAAGCTAGTATACCGATATGTAAGTGAGAGTGTGAAAAAGATTATAAGCTAGTACACCTTTATCACACTTTCACATACATATCGGTATACTAGCTTATAATGTTTGTCACACTCTCACTTACATATCGGTATATTAGCTTATAACCTTTATCACACTCTCACTTACATATCGGTACACTAGCTTATAATCTTTGTCACACTCTCACTTATATATCGGTATACTATCTTACAATCTTTGTCACATATGTATGTGAAAGTGTGAGAGTGTGATAAAGGTTATAAGCTAGTATACCGATATGTAAGTGAGAGTGTGATAAAGGTTATAAGCTAGTATACCGACTTACATATCGGTATACTAGCTTATAATCTTTATCACACTTTCACATACATATCGGTATACTAGTTTATAATCTTTTTCACACTCTCACTTACATATCGGTGTACTAGCTTATAATCTTTATCACACTTTCACATACATATCGGTATACTAGCTTATAATCTTTTTCACACTTTCACATACATATCGGTATACTAGCTTATAACCTTTATCACACTCTCACTTACATATCGGTATACTAGCTTATAACCTTTATCACACTCTCACATCTCCTTTTCTTCCTTTGGGTAAACGTACCTTTATTGAATTTTCCCAGTCCTGTAGGGTTTTGTAAGAAAAAATTTTCATCATCTCGTTCTTCTAGTTCACTGAACAGTAACTCCCGATCCGATAACGTCGGAATCAACTTCAAATCCAACGTCCATTTTTTCCGACAAATAAGTAGACGTGGACAGCCTGACGAAACTGTAGTATATTATGGCAAGCTAATGTGGGGTTAGATAAGAGAAAAAGTTATACTACTTATTAGTTAGAAAGTTATGTCTACACCAGTAAAAATCTCTTATTTATTAACACCCTTATAACATCCGTCTACTTCTACCTATCTACCTAAAAGCAAATAATAACATATACACGATGTTTTTAATTAGGTAGCAAAACTTTTTTAACATTTAGTATTACTCTGTTCTATGTTTAAAACAACGGTCTCAATTTGAAATTATACGTGAGATTAATATGAAGAAATCGGCAAACATAAAGTAATTAGTTTGTAATATCAGACAAGTATGTCTGCGGACTTAAAACGCTACAAACCGGGTTTCGATACCCGCGGTGGGCAGAGCACAAATAGCCCATTGTGTAGCTTAGCGCTTAACAACAAACAAACAAACTTATAGTTTGCGACTCATACAACAACAAAAAATTGAGACACGACATGCACGAACTTTTGTGACGATTTGAACAAGTTTGTTTGTTTGTTTTGGATACCCGTGCAAAGCTACTCAAGAGCTGTCTGTGCTGGCCTTCTCTGATTTTGAGCAGATTGACTAGATATAAGGCAGCTACGGAATACGGTTTTGCTGCAATGGGAAACGAACCATGGGCTTTCCGATTCACAGTCGGGTGCACTAATGATGAAAGTGGTGTAAACATAAGAAGCTAAACAATAACCAGAATACTTCACTCGAAGCCAAAAATAAAATAAAATAACTTCATATAATCAAAATAAAGAAACTCAACGCTAACAGGAGGGAATATAGTAAAGACGATAGTCTGTAACTGTCAAAAGTAATACAGATTTGACTGAAGCAAAATAGAACAAAAGTAGAAGTAAGCACTTCTACACTCAGTGGACTTTGAAGTCCGAAAATGCCTCAACATCCAAATCTTGTACTATTGCGTTCTTCTTGCACTGAACACAACCACTCTGAAGACATTACCTAAAAGTAAGTATCTAAAAATAATACAGAAAAACATGCAGAGTAAGTATATTAAAAATAACTTTACTGATAACTTTGCACTAATAATAAACACGTAGAAGTAACAAATATAAGCCTTCCTCATTCAAAGCTAAATTATACACAACCATACTCCTAAACAATATCCTGATTATTCTGAGATATCAGTCTGAGGACAGCCTATCTTCTACCGATCATCACATTTTCAGAGAAGATAACGCTAAAACGGGTGGATACTTATAGAGGTTAGAGGTCAACCATTTAGACTTTGAAACTTAAAACACAGGCCTGCGAATTTATACTTTATAAAACTTGTTTTGGTTTTAATAACGGATTTTCCATAATTCGGCTACGCAAGTTTCGAAACTAATATTCATTTTTTTCTATCACGTAAGGATTTTTTACAAATCGGGAACAAAAATAAACTCTTACTTCGATCAAATTTACGACAAATAAAACAGAATATGTTTGGGTCATCTAAACAACTTCTTGTTGCCATAGTGACTAATAAATAATATTGAAAAGAAAAAAAAACTACCCTGAAATGACATGTCATGCGGCCTGTTAACCATTTATGTATTGCGATATGTTTCTTGTGGGTTCTAGAACGATCGATAAGACTCTCACGATTGGTCTCGAGAAATCTATAGCCAGTGGTTGTCAACATGTTAAGCATAACAAAATGTGACACTATTTCAATGAAAATAAATCATTTATGTAAAAGTACATATGACGTTTTGTGAAAAATCTGAACGTGATGGAGAAAAATGGATATCATTTTCGGATTCAGTGTACAGGAATTATTGTAGAACATGTAAACATTTCAAGAAAATAAAAACACCACAGGCCTGTGTAATTAATTACATGTAAGCATATTAAACATATTCAAAAGCCTTTGTTAATAAACAGTTTATTAGATACACATTCATTAATCATAGTGATAATTAAAAACGTGCATGATATTGTATTAAGTTAAAACCAGCCTACTCGTTAACATGTATAACATCATGATTACTAACACATTACTGAAAAGGTTGTTAGGGCGCTCGACTCGCAATCTGCGGGTCGCGGGTTCGAATTCCCGTCCCACCAAACACGCTCGCCCTTTCAGACGTGGGGGCGTTATAAAGTGACGGTCAATCCCACTATTCGTTGGTAAAAGAGTAGCCCAAGAGTTAGCGGTGGCTGTTGATGACTAGCTGCCTTCCCTCTAGTCTTACACTGCTAAATTAGGGACGGCTAGCGCAGATATCCCTCTCATAGCATTGAGCGAAATTCAAAAAACAAACCCACAAACCACTGCTGAAGAATATCGGAAGTTTTCTCTGTTGAACCATAAAAATGTGGAGTTGTTTATTGTTACCTGCTTCAAGATGCTAGTTATGCAGGCTTAGTATTGGCTTACATAATGCTTCGTCAGCCCAATGATTTGTTATGTAATTTATTCCAAGAGCTCAAAATCATATTACATTTTAAAAGACTCCGAGCAGAAGAAGAAAATACTGATCATCCCTGAGCTTTAATAATCAAGACAGATAACAGCTGTCGGTTCGAAGGAAAAACTTTACGATTAAAGAAATCAACAATTATGTCAACGAACACATGCTATTAAAGGATACGTGTACACAAGTATCACGCAAAGTCAACAACTTAAAATATAAAAAGATAGAAAAACAAGTGGAACAGAAATGGGCATCATATCAAGTTGAAGACAGCGTTAATAGTTCTGTTAAGCTCATCGCATTTAGTAAAGTTATTAATTTTTATTACAGAATGTGATGTTATGGGTTATGCCTTACATGATAAAAATATATTATGTGCGTTAAAATTTGTTTAGAAAGAGGCTAATAATATGCTTTATAAAGATTAAGACGTGACTATATACGTAAATAGTTTTACCTAGTTCAACTAACAGTTATTAAAGTATACTTTTAAATCATTCGTTAGTTTTTCTAAACAGTACCTTAGAAATACAGCACGTTGAGTTATTATTAAAGTTTCCCGAAAAAGGTTATGATGAAAACTGACAAATCACAACGGACCCAGTTAACATTTTCCTGTTTCCATTAGTGTGACCTTCTTCTTTCGTTAAGGCCTATAAACCAGCATTATTGTCAACGAGTTAGTAGAGAAAGAAATATTTACGGCGTCGTTACTTTCTTTTGATTACCTGATTTGTCTTGCGGAGAACTTAATACACCTTTCTGAAAGTGTAGTAGTGCCAGTCACGCCATGTAAGCCAGATTAACGTGATGAGTTCGGGATTATAAAGATCCCGTATGAGCTTCTTTCATTCTCCGTCCATATCAATATTTCATCAGTTCTCTATTTCCACATCGAACACTTCACGAGAAAACCATTTAGTTACTAAGCACAGTTAAGATAAGCATTTTCTACCATCACCTTAGAATCAAGGGAAAAACTTTCTCCTGTCAACACCTTAGAATCAAGGGAAACACTTTCTGTCAACACACATAGAGTCAAGGGAAACACTTTCTCCTGTCAACACCGTAGAGTCAAGGGAAACACTTCTGTCAACACACATAGAGTCAAGGGAAACACTTTCTCCTGTCAACACCGTAGAGTCAAGGGAAACA
>NW_013665727.1:781604-792280 GCF_000517525.1 Limulus polyphemus | reverse complement strand
AAGGGAAACACTTTCATCTGTCGACACCGTAGAGTCAAGGGAAACACTTTCTCCTGTCAACACCGTAGAGTCAAGGGAAACACTTCTGTCAACACACATAGAGTCAAGGGAAACACTTTCTTCTGTCGACACCGTAGAGTCAAGGGAAACTCTTTCTTCTGTCAACCCTATAGAGTCAAGGGAAACACTTTCTTCTTGTCAACCCTATAGAGTCAAGGGAAACACTTTCTTCTTGTCAACACCGTAGAGTCAAGGGAATTTTGTTTGTTTGTTATTAGTTACAAAGCTACACAATGTACCCCAACTCCGAGTTTTAGCGTTATAACCCCTCAGTGTTGCCAATGAGACACCGGGGGAGGGGACAAGTTAAAAGAAAAACATCTATTGTCACTAAAGAGTTAAGAGAAACACTTACTACAGTTGCCGAAGAATGAAAAGAAACACATTCTACCGTGACCGTAGATTCAAAGAAAACTATTTCTACCATTATTGTAGAGTTAAGAGAAACGCTTTCTATCCTCACCGTAGAGATAAAGAAAACTATTTCTACCATTATTGTAGAGTTAAGAGAAACGCTTTCTACCCTCACCGTAGAGACAAAGAAAACTATTTCTACCATTATTGTAGCGTTAAGAGAAACGCTTTCTACCCTCACCGTAGATTCAAAGAAAACTATTTCTACCATTATTGTAGAGTTAAGAGAAACGCTTTCTATCCTCACCGTAGATTCAAAGAAAACTATTTCTACCATTATTGTAGAGTTAAGAGAAACGCTTTCTATCCTTACCGTAAAGATAAAGAAAACTATTTCTACCATTATTGTAGAGTTAAGAGAAACGCTTTCTATCCTCACCGTATAGATAAAGAAAACTATTTCTACCATTATTGTAGAGTTAAGAGAAACGCTTTCTATCCTCACCGTAGAGATAAAGAAAACTATTTCTACCATTATTGTAGAATTAAGAGAAACGCTTTCTATCCTCACCGTAGAGATAAAGAAAACTATTTCTACCATTATTGTAGAATTAAGAGAAACGCTTTCTACCCTCACCGTAGAGATAAAGAAAACTATTTCTACCATTATTGTAGAGTTAAAGGAAATACTTTCTATTGTCACTTTTGGCTTAAGTGAAACACTTGCTTTCATCAGTACCGTAAAGTTAAGAAAGGAACGCTTTCTACTGTCACCGTAGAGTTAAGAGATCGAACTATTACAACTTTAACATAGAGTTAAGAGCTCGAACTATGACAACTATCAACGTAGAGTTAAGAGATCGAAATATTACCACTATCAACGAATAGTTAGGCAATCGAACTACTATTATTATCAATATAGAATTAAGAGATCGAATTATTACCGCTATCAAAGTTGAGTTAAGAGATCGAAATATTACCGCTATCAAAGTTGAGTTAAGAGATCGAAATATTACCGCTATCAAAGTTGAGTTAAGAGATCGAACTATCATGAGCCACGATAGTGGTTCATAATAGAGTTTGCCCAGGAATTTCACAAAAATTGTAATAGAACACACGGGCAAAAACCATTTTAAAAAGCAAACTTGTTCTATAAACAACACTCAAGACCTTCTACCCCAAAGGCTAAGGCTGCTAAAATATTTATAACAGCAAAAAAGGAGATTTTCAGATTGTTAGACGAAATGTGTCTGTTGTTCTTCATACTGTTATTATTGTTTCACAAGTTTACGGAAAAAAAGGGCTATGAATATTCTATTCAAACTTGGGAAAGCTCCTGCGTAGGTCATAGGACTATTTTTTTGTTGATTCTTGAAAGTGAAGGAGAGATTTTATCAGATTTTCATCGCTATTGGCCAAGTTTCTCTTCGAAGCCATTCAAGAACCAAAGCTTACAGCAAAAACGACTAGGTATACTGCGCCAAAATCTATGCACAGCCACTAAAAAAACTTCTGCAAAGGTTGTAGGGCTATTTTTAAGTTGGTTCTTGAAATTCGAGATTTCCAACCTCTAAGATTTTCTAAGTTTTCCTTCGCTACCAACAAAAGCTTTTCGAAGACATTCAAGTATCACAGAAATGTAGAAGTCATTTAAGCACCACTTCATTATATTAGAATAAACAATGCATATATTTATAACAGTGTCTCCAGACTAATTATTATTGATTATAGTTTTACAAACCGCTATAGAAAGAACGGCTACGAATATTTTAACTGAAACCTGGACAGTAGTAATGAATGCAATATTGAGTATGTCATAGGGTAGTTTAAAATTAATTCAAGCATCTTCGTTTTATCGCTCTGAAGGATTTCTCCAAGCCCTTCCCTTTCTGACATTGAAAAAATACGGTGTTTTACTAATGTGCATTAATTTAAAAATAATTTGTGCAACTTATAGAGCATTTATTGGAAACCGTTAAGTTAAGGATTCATCATTTATTGAGTTTACTGTTCTTCATTGTTTCACGAGTTCGCTGTTGTACTTTGTCTCTTCGTGGTTTTCTTCGACTATTTTATAAAGTTTTCTAACAGTAGACGTTTACCATAATATATTTCTCTATTCTTGGGAGTGATGACTTATTCTACTAATTTTCGTACTTTGCTGAAATTGTGAGTGCGTATTTTATTATTATTATTATTCATATTTTTGTTTCACAAGCCTACAGCAAAGTCGGCTGCGTATTTTGGACCAAAACCTAGACAAATATATTACGTGAAACGCTGCGAATGTCCACGACCTATTTAAAAACTTGATTATTTTTCATTGAAAGTTGATTTACGTAGATATAAATACATAATATATGCGATGTTGTTTTGAGCGGTTTTTATTTTTTACTCGACGCTTGTTAAACGCGTGTTTACATGAAACCACAGGCACAAAACCAACTAGCTAAGTAAATAATGGTTGGGTGGGAAAACAATCAGCAGTAAACTGTTGAAAAAACAACAACAACGTTCAACTGAATGCATATGCATGTATGTAACTTAAAATATATTCTCTGTAAATGGACATAAAAAAGTTAAGAAACAATATAATTAAATAATTATTGATTTAAAAAGTGGAACGGGGATCGCTAAAAGAGTACAAAAACAAGTTGAATCAAAATGCAAAGATATTTTCAAGCCTACAACTAGGAAATGTAAAAACGTAAACAAACAAGGCTGAAAATAATGACTACATTATTTTCTCAAGCTACAAATCCGTATTTTGACTCCACTAAAATCGATAAGTACTGTAGACATGGAGTTTAAAGAGCCAATCTGTTAGGTAGCAGCAGATAAAAGAACAAAGCTGTCGAAGAAATAACTCCATATTCCATACTTCTACAAGTTGAACTAGCAAAGAGTAAACATCTCTAAGTAAAACCTTACCGCTTTTATTTTTTTACCACTTGACAGTCTACTGGGGGTGAGGGTAGACAGCCTTTTAGACGGTTTATTTACTATGTTCATAAATTGATACTTGTATCATCCGTTAACAAAAATGACACATGATCAGCTAAAGCGAAAGAGAGGACCGGTGTATGTGTCCTGTGTTATTCTCAGGGGGATAGTTTTGACAAGAAGCCAGTGTGATTTTGAGCGCATGTTATTGGACAGATACTGTCAAGAAAGAAGATCAAAGGCAGAGAGGGAGAGAATGTACACACTTGTGTCAATTAGTGTTTATCTATTAGCTTGTTATAGCTTTGTATTACACGTGCGTATAAACCACAGCATTGGAGTATATGATACGTACACTTTGTTTTACAGTTGTATTACGTACGGACTCAAAATAATTTTAAGGATGTTTGTTTGTTTCAGGTTACGCACAAAGCTACACAGTGGGCTATCTGTGCTCTGCCCACCACGGGTATCGAAACCCGGTTACTAGAGTTGTAAGTCCTCAGACACACCGCTGTGTCACCTGGGGGCTTTTAAAAATGAAATACATACAGTAACATGCTTCATGAACATTCTAAGATTCTTTTTGTCTGACTTATAAAATACATATTTGAAAGGCTCTGACACAAGTAAATGGTACACAGATGCAAAATAAATATTCACTTTAGCAGCTGAAAAGGTTCTTTACATCATAAAAAATATAAAAAACCATAGCACATGTGACGCAGTTTGTATTTCTTTTTAGTATTTATAAATCATAATGTCGCTGTTTATCCTTATCCAACGGAAACAACAAAGGAAAACATATTTATGTTAATTGCAGCATAATCATACTGATAAAGCAGTCATGTAACATATAAATGCAATATATATATGCTTTTCCTAAGCATGATTCACGAAGATCATTTGACTGACCAATCTGAGTTAAACTTGGTGAACATCAGATTGTATATTTTAATACTCGAATGATACTTCGAGTACGTATATTTCTAATTAAAATGAGCTCATACATGTAAAAACTAAATAAAACTAAAATCGTCTAGTACTACCTTTCTTTGTTTTGTTTTAACTTATAGAACAAAGTGACAAACATAATGTTGAAATATAACTAAGACACTCAACTGTATTCCTAAGATATGCTATCTGTCTTTAATATCAGATTGAGACGAAAACTCTTTCTTGTAATTCAACAGAAACGTTCAGTCTTCAAGCAAACAAACCTATAAAACCTAATGGAAAATGAGTGATGTAGCCAATTTTTAAAACGTTGTTCATCTCATATCCACTTAGAACATATCTGTCGGTCGATGAACGCTTTATTGATTGCATAGTCGGATCTAATAAGGAAAAAAAAAGAGGTTCATGCGGAGACTTGAAATAGCGAAAAAACAACAAACGAGAGTGACTTGTGATCGAAGTTAGTTTCTCTTTTTTAAGCAACGGCAAATCCAATAAGGTTAGCAAATATGATCGTTTTTCTTTACGGACTGGCTTGAAACAGTATTAGAATTAACCTTATCCACAAAAAGCTAGTTATTTTGAATTACTGATGTTCAGTACTTCAAGAAACCTCGCCCTCCCAGTGGCACAGCGGTATATCTGCAGACTGACAACGCTAGAAACCGGGTTTCGATACCCGTGGTGGGCAGAGCACAGATAGCCCTTTGTGTAGCTTTGTGCTTAACTACAATCAAGAAAACTCAAGTAAAGTATTTTTTCAGTCACTTAGTAAATGATTTATCTTCGTACAAGGTTATTTTCTACATGAGACATTAATTTTCTCGCATTTTGGTGATGTTAGTAGTAGTAAAGACATTTTTGTTGGTACTTTCTCAGGTTAAAAATATAGGTTTGCTGGATCCAGAGTACATTTACCAAAAACTAACTCATGGTGTTTTTGACAGTTTTAAATTATGTGTTTCCCTAAATAAATATATATGTACAAAAGCAAAGTACATAATTTATGTGTACGCATTTAAAATTATCCTTATCGAAAATTTTAAAATGGCCTCTAAAAGTTTGTTTGTTTTAGAGCAAAGACACATTGGGCTATCTGTGGGTCCAGCACGGGGAATCGAACCGCGGACTCTAGCTTTGTAAGTCGGTGTAAACTTACCACTGTCCCACCGGGAGACGTCTCTGAAAGAGCGGAATGAACAAAACCGTACCCAGTAATCTTAAACAATAAAGTACAATAAAACTTTACTCCATTTTTACGACAGATATATAACTTAGAGTGCTTCAGATGAAACGAAAAATTCTTATAAGAATGAAACTAATTTCGCGCTAAGTTTAGCTCTGGAAGCTGATTTCCATGATTGAATATCACAGAAGATGTCACATTTCAACATAAGATTTTTAGCTTTAAGGCACTTTTACTTTGCATTTAAAAATTCAAAGACTTTAAAAGCTCTTAAGCATCTTATATTCTGCATGGTTAATTTTGACAGGGAGAAGGTTAACTTATGTTATCGAAACGTATTGAAATGTTAACAATGCTATTCACTCAATAAAAGTTTTATAGGAGTACAGAAGCAGCATATCTATATAAATATAATACTACTGTATGTTTTATGTCCGTGTAACTACTTCGCAGGGTGTGAATGGTTCTTCAGCAAAATTCGTATAAAGGTTTACTAGGTCCATGCGGGGGTACATACAAATTTTTAGTTTTGCATTTCGCATTTTACTGTTTTTTATGGGCATTTTTACGTTTTTTTACCACTACTTTGCCCCTATGAAATAGATGCTGTGGATATAAAATAAATTCAATAAGTAAACCCACACATATAACAAAAAAACATATGTATTAAAAATAAGGTTACAATAATGTTCTTACAACTATTATTTTTATAATATTTTATCGCAATGATAAGAATTATTATTAAAAACGCATGTATTAAAAATAAGGTTACAATAATGTTCTTAAAACTATTATTTTTATAATATTTTATCGCAATGATAAGAATTATTATTAAAAACGCATGTATTAAAAATAAGGTTACAACAATGTTCTTACAACTATTATTTTTATAATATTTTATCGCAATGATAAGAATTATTTGATGAATTTTTGAGTGTATTAGAAATTACTGAACGTCTTCTAATATGTTAATGTTGTACTGAAATGTGTCTTATTTCAATACATAAATAATAACGTTTTTCTTCTATCAGAGTGTAGCAGTTAACAGCTGAGACTATAGACGTCACCCAATAATATATAAATGCAATATTAATTAAGTAGCTTGTATTAGAGTAGAGGTTTCAACGAAAACGAGGACTGTCTTTATAAAAATATAACATACTATACTCGTGTGTCACAAAAGTTATAAAACCATTCAGTGTTTGAAGTAAAAAAACAACAGATTTTAGGTAAGTTTGGAAACAATTTTCCTCTGCCCACCCACATATCCACTTAGTTAACACCACCAAACAACCAACCTGAAACCAGTGAAATTTTGGACTACGTTTCGTCATAAAAATTTTAAACTGATCAGCACACACACACACACACACACACACATATATGTACTTATATTTTTATGTAATATAATATAGAATGTAGTATTGGTTGTTTACAGAAAAGTATAAACGTCTTGCAGTGAAATAGAATTTTCACTGAACAACCATAGCTTGCAACAAATGGCCTTCCAGCTACATTCTCTCGGGTTACTGTATATGTACACATGCAATCAAAGGTTTAAATGTCTTACATTTACAGTCTCCTTTTTCAATCCTTATATAGAGATAGAGACATAACAATGATCAAATTAATCTTGTAGTTAATCAACAGATCGTTTGAAGTTGGCTGTCTAGTTTTATATGATTATATAAAGTAAGTTTCGAAAGTAAATGTCAGGATAAACACGACCTATAAGGAAGATCACAGTGTTCTAGAGGGAGCTAACAATCAAAATTAGTGCGAATAGAACCATTATTTTGAAATTGTTTGTTCCAGTCACTATTGTTAGTGTGATGAGTCATGGTGTTAACTATGGAGAAGCCGTAAGTACAGCTCTTCAACTTTATTTTACACACCATGCTGTGTAAAGCGCGGGGAGTAGAAACGAGTGTGAAATTAATGACAGTACAGGAAGTTAGAAATCACACATTTTGTTCTACTGGTCGGGGTAATTACTAGCTGTTTCAAGTAATGAACAAGTTATAATGTTGTGAGGTCTAACAGAATAAAACTCATGAAGCAATGGATGACAAACAATGGCTTGTGACTAGTGTTTATAACACAATAATCAGCGTACACTCTATAATATACATAATGGTTTAATCCATCTTAAAGGGTTTTGTGTTTCATAAATGATGGTTGGTTCCTAATTTTATAATTACCTAACAGTCTGAAAACTAACTACATATTTTTGACACGAAAAGACCGTTAGCTAATACAGGGACTATGATATGTATTTATTACAAAGCTATCAAGGCTATCTGCTCTAATTTTAAACTACTAACCAGAGGGATGGCAAACAGTTAGCAGCATTCAAACACCAGCCTTGCAAACTAACGGATTGAATGTGACGAATGAAGGATATCTTTATGATAATATAAGGGATTGACTTTCATTCTTATAACGCCCCGACTTATAAAAATAATCTTTGGGATCGCACGGATTCGGATTCGGTTGGTTAGCACTGAAATCCAGACTTTTACCACAGGGCCAACCCTCGCCCTTGTGTATGTTATAATGTTCTTATTACGAAACCTTGAGAGAAATTAACAACACGAGCGGATCTTGTTTATATCCTAGACCAGCAGTTAATGTATATATTTTTTTTGCTTTTAATTATGTTGCAGTTGTATCAAAGTACATACCCAGAATGGATGCAACGAGTGTGTATCAGCGTTCAAAGTTGTTTTATTTCTTTGTCTTTATTATAACTTGAAATAAATGATGATTAGAGTTGTCGTAGTCACCCAGAAAATTGCCATTCATATCCCAAGCGATATTACTGTTCAATATAAAAAAATAAACTCGTTAAGTTCTCCAAACTGGATAATTGGACTGTTATGAAAATACGATACATTTGAAGTTAAAAACAAAAGTTAAAAATAGATGGAGGTCTCCCTTCTTACACGTTTCGAAAGCAAACAACTTGAACAAGTATCATAATATTTCTTTTATACTAAACGTTATTTGTAAACCATCGAACAAATGAAGTATTTATTAAAATTATTTAAAAAATGTTTAGAAGACATTTTGTTGTCTACCACGAAAACAAAACGAATAAAACGAACAAAAATTATGATACAAAAAATATTCAGGGGTGTTTTAACAAATAAAAAATAAAGCGCGCATGAATGAATTGGAAAGTAAGTCGCTAACTGTGATTTTTTTGTATGTGTTAAACTCAAAGTTACACAATGGGTTATCTGTGTTCTTCCTATTTCGAGTATCAAAACACATTTTGTTTGGAGGGAGGGGAGTCGCCGACTGAACGAACTCAATAATTTAAGATAATGTTTCATATTTGCTACTTACGTAATGAAAATAATTAGGTATTAAAGTTATCGAATGAGGTTCTTCATAAAATATTTATTATCCCCAAAACTTTGTTGGTAATAAAAAGACAATAAAGAACTTTGTATATAGAGCTTTTTGATCAATTGAATGGTTGAATCAACTAGCTTTTCAGAAAATGATGGTTTCTGAATCACTCCATTCCATCGCTTGTAAGTGTTTTGAAAATGGGAAACATTTTTGATCAAGGGTGTTTTTATATCCAAACCTATTTAGTATTATATTGGTTAATATTGTTTCTTAAATCTTGGTAAATAGTTAGGATGAAAAAAATGGATAAATTTCAATTAAAGACATCCCATAATAACCCATGCACTTTTGGAAAGTAAACCTTACTTTTTTAAGGACTAGGTGAACATGTGAAATAAATGTGAAAGTTTCACGGTAGATGGCGGCAGAAAAAAGCCTAGAAACGTTAGGGGATGTGAAAGGACTTTTGAAACTATTTTGTTTGTAGAAGCATTTATCTGTGTTAAATTTCGAAGAAGTTGTTTAACAGTTTGTTGATTCATTGAGGTGTAAAGAAGCAACGTTTATGAAAGGCTCCGAGACAGTTAAGCAAGGTTTGAGAATACAGATATACCAATCTGTTTATAAAGCTGTCATGAAATTGTGAAAGAACTGCACTCAAAATGAAATTATTTTCACTTTTGAGGTAAATACTTTTCAAGTCGTTATAAATATTCTTTAGTAGATATAAATGTAGTATCCAAAAGTTGGTTGTAAAAGATGCTTTTCATTTGCTTGTTTTGGAGCAAAGCCAGATTGGGCTAGCTACTGTGTCCGCGGCGGGGAATCCAATCCCGGATTTTAGCGTTGTAAATCCGTAAATTTATCGCTGTCCCACCGTGGGACATTAAGAGCAAAAAAGAAAAGACGAATAAAAGCTACATAAAAGCTGAGTAAAACTTGCGATCTACTACGAGTAAATAGAAACAACCAGTATTGATATTAGATCGTCAAGAAATTAATGTTGCTTTTTTAGATGAAAAAACCCAAAGAACTTATATATATCAAAACAAAACATATATTAAATGAAATAGTCTCCATTCTTATCGATGATGCTTTTCCATCTTATAATCAGGTTGTTAAAGCCATGATTAAAGAAATCACTTTGCTTTGAAGCAAAAAAGATGTCGATGTCCTCTTTAACACCTTCTACCTTTGTATACCTTTTCCCATTAAGATGGTGTTGCAGCAAACGAAAAAGGTGGTAATCTGATCTTGCTATATCTGGAGAATATGGTGGGTGGGGGAGAACTTCCCAACCGAACTCCGTAATCTTGTGTTGCATCAAACTTGCCACATGTGGACGTGCGTTGTGGTGGAGAAGAAGAACACCTTTCAGATTGACGAGTGAAGGGCGTTTCTAATGAAGGGCTTGATTTAAACGTTCCAATTGCTGACTATAGATCTCTGCATTGACAGTTCGTTGTGGATTGAGGATTCCAAATAAATTACTCTTTTGATGTCCCACCAAATGCAAAGCATCACTTTCTGCGGATGGAGTCCAGGTTTTGGGGTCGGAAATAGTTTTTGTCTAGGACTGAGCCATTGTTTTTGGCGTTTAATACTCGCATAGAAAATCCATTTTTCATCACCGGTCACAATTCTGTACAAAAATGGTTCACGCGCATTAAGCGCCAGAAGAGACGACGCAACGTTCACACGTTGGAAACGATGATCATCTAAGAGTTCGTGAGGCATCCAAACACCTTTTTATGGAGTTTTCCCATATTCCTTAGCTATTTACATATTATTTCATGTGAGACATGCAATTTCAGGG
>NW_013665727.1:775420-780699 GCF_000517525.1 Limulus polyphemus | reverse complement strand
AAACATTTTCACGTTATAAGGTAGTTTATTTCTAGTATTAATATGTCTTCTATACATCAATATAGAAAATAGAAATTATAGAAATTTCCCTATAGAAATTAAATAAATGGAATAATCAGTATGGTGGAACTAAAATGAAGCACAAGAAACCTAGTGTTGAGTAGTTTCACATATTTAGTTTAAAAGTAATTTTTAACGAAAGTTTTTTTACGCATTCAAACCACATAGCATGAATGTCTCGTTTTCGTTTATCTTCGTTAAATTTTCAGTACTGTACATCGTAGAGAATTACATCTTAACAATCGAGCCATTCTTTTCGATAGGATTTTTTTTTTGCTATTTCTTTCAGTTTTGAAGTTGATGTTCATTATTAAGCACAAAGCTACACAAAGGGCTATTTGTGCTCTGCCCACCACAGGTATCTAAATCCGTTTTCTAGCGGTATAAGTCCGCTGTGCCTCTGGGGGCTCAGTTTTGAAATTTATGTTTTTACGAAAATGTTTTCTTGCTTTGAATTTCCATTAAATTTCGGTTCATACAATCGCTTAATGAAAATATTTTCGTTCCTGGTATATAATGTCCTTATAAAATTATCGCTTTTACTTTTTTTATTCAAGCTTAAACTCACACACATACTGTACAACGCCACATACAGTTTCGGGGTAAATATATGCTCGATCTAAATACGGGTGGTTTTTCGTAAATGTCTATTTTTCAAACACTATTTGGTTAACATTTTTCTGAAATCAACTAATAAATGGGAGTAGCTCGTTTAGTTGAGAAGCTAACATGTTTACTGGTTGATTTTGATAAATTATTTTAGAGCCAAGTTGTTTCTTTATGTGTGTGTGTGTGTGCTTCGTTATAAGAAAGTCACAACGGGCAATCTGCTGTGTCCACCGAGTGGAATCGAACCCCTCATTTTAGCTTTTGTAAATCTGTCCCACCGGGGGATAAACTGCAAAGCATTTAACGATTATTCCAAAATTTAAGACCATGACTTAAACTTCCAAAAATAGAGATATATGAGAACAATTATAAATAATCCAAAATTAAGTAACCTAGTTTAAACCTGATATGTGCGAAATGCTACAAAATTATTGAGAAGCAGATGTTTAGAACGTTAGCTGATGCGTTTATTTTAAACCTTATTGTTAATTTCAAACGTGATGATATGATTTTAGAGAAAGGTTTTACAAAATTTTGTAAATTACATACAGCGTTCAATTACCTTTACTCTGTAGTCTCGCTGTTTGTTTCATCAGTATGTGTTACTCAACCGATTGACTTTATGTTTCTAATCTCACAATTTTTCCCATATTTTTTGTTGTTTAGTTCCAATGTACCACGTGACTGACTTTTTACTATTTACTTTTAAGATGTGATGAGACCAACTTTTTATTCTTACTTTCAATGTACCAGAACAAATTTAGTTCGTAGTGTTTTTCTTAAATCCTCCTAAACGACTGAACTACATAGATGGTTCTTCTCTGATAAGTTTAACCTTTCACTATGTTTCGTGACAAATGTCTTATTTGATTTATAGCGTGATCCAACCAGAAATATCTTGTGAATAATTCTACTCAATTTGACCTTTGAACTCTTTAATGTACCACATTATTCACTTTTATTTAACTCTCTACTTTTTGTTTTATCAATCTATCATGTGACAGTTACTCTCTCACCTCAAAGTTTTTTTTTTCTGAAACGCTGAGAGATTTCGTTTTTGGAATTTTTAATATTCACTTTACCATCTGTTTGGCTTCTAAATTCCAAAATGTAAATTTTTAACGCTTAAGGCATCATCTTATTATAGCAGAAGAAATTTCTGTTCTTTGTATTCATAACTTTACATTCTACCAGTATTAACCAATTTCTCCTCTTATAGAACGGGATGAAGTTATTTATATCCTTTGTATTACTCTTGTTCTTAGTCAGCTGTATGAACGCCTAAAAGATCACAATTCAATATTTTTCAGATAAAAAGGTTTAAAAATCGCAATGATGACTTTTCAGTTTTATCTGAATTAGGAATTGGTCATAATAAGAATGAACAATATAGAACCAAGTGTAGTACATCTCCAAGTGCAATCTCCAGGAGGTTAACATTTTCCTTGTCTAGTATTATAATGAAGCAACAATATACAGGATAGTAACGTTGAATTCAAGATCTTTAAATATGTTTAAATTTAGTTGGTGGTTATGTTTATTGTTTAGAATAATATGTCACGTTAATCTAAAATCATTATTATTGTAAGTACCTCATTGAATAAACAGTATATAAGTAGAGGCATTCCATTAACTAATTATAAGGACTTTTATTTTCATACATCTTCATTTGCTTGTTTTAGAACTTTCGCTCAAAGTTACACAAAAATTATTTGCGTAAAAGTTGGTGTTGGGTGCTGTTAACTGGATGCCTTCCCCTAACCTATCACTTCAAAGTTAAGTCCTTCTTAATTTTGAAGTGACAGGCTATGACAAGCGAGATGGAAAGCAGCTAGTTAACAACACCCAACACCAACTCTTGTTTGACCGAATCAACACTTTTTAGAGCACACCCATTGTTCAAAGTGCGGTGGGCATTTGTATGGCATCGTGGCACAAACAATGAATCACCGTATTCATGAAGCATACACACACGCACACAAACAACTTTGCTCTAAAAATAATCTATAAAAATCAACCAGTCCGACTAACTCTTAGGCCACACTTGATATCATACACCTGTAACTATTGTCTAAATTCGTAACCACTTAAGTGTTGAAATCAATCCTACCTCCATTTCTTCTCGAATTCCTGAAATTGCGTGTGTGTTGTCTTAATATGATTCTGACGAGATATTAAGGTATGCGAAAAATCAAACAAAAATAGAGCATATGAATCTGAAAGTTGTTTCCATAGTTAGTTGAAAATGGGTTAACTTTGCTCAGTATCTGATGTTGATGTGAACATCGAGAGAGAGACACCTGAAAATAACAGAAATCAGTTATTTCATTACCCCCGCCCCACCACACACAATGAAAAACATAGCTAATGAACAGAATAATAATAATAGAAATAAGAACAAAAACAATGCTTGTAAAGAGCATTTTAATAAGTAATTTAAAAGGTTAGTTTGTGGTTAAGCGCAAAGCTACACAATGGGCTATCTGTGTTGTGCTCTACACAGGCATCGAAACCCGTTTCAGTTGAACAGCCTGCAATCAGTTATGAATCTTTAGTGTTTCCGGAAACGAAGCAACCAGAGATGTTGTTAAATTCGCTAATGATATTCAGCTATTCTAATTAAGAGTTGTATATACTCGGATTTGACAACGTGAATAAAGTTGTGAAAAACTTCCAATTTTTTATCGGTGATCAGCTGTTGCAGTTGAAACAGCGATGTAGATATGCTTTTTGTATGTTAATATTGAATGCACTCAATTTTCGTGTGTTAAATGCCTTGATCTATATTTACAGGCCCCCAGTGGCACAGCGGTTTGTTTGCGGATTTATACTACTAGAAACCGGGTTTCGATACCTTTGGTGGGCAGAGCACAGATAAACCTTTGTGTAGCTTTGTGCTTGATAATAAACATAAAACTATATTTGCAGGGAATGGACGAAACCAACGAACCTAGAATCCAAGCTTTGTACATCCCAAAATAAGCTGCTTTTTGATGAGTACACTGGAATGGACAGAACATGTCTGTTGTAGAAAACACAGAAGTGTAGAGGACGAAGTTTCGAAAGTTTTTCGTCTTTCTTCTTTTCCCTTACAATCACCTGTCATTCCTGACTGTACAACTAGTGACATCTATATTTTGTGCCGAGAATTGTGAGGCAATATGATAGCTGAACTGTACGTAAGCACATATAAATCACTTCGCAGCTCTGTGGTTGTTCACTCAGACTTTATGTATGTTCAAAACGTGTAAACTGTTTTCATTGCTATCCACACACAACTAATGTGTAAACAGTCATAAACACAAGCGTTGAACGTTAACTTATAGTTTAAATCAAATAGTTCCAATTACATTTTATGTAAGAACAAACTATCAATTGAATTCAGTTTTATTAAGTATTATTGATACTTACATCGAAATGGTGCTAATCTTAACAGACTTGCTAATGATTTTGTCATTAGTATGTATTTGTTTTCTTATTAAATGTTTTCATTTACCTCAGGACTGCAGCACTATTCAAGTAGCTTGATCTTCTTTTTTCTCTAAATTTCGGCAAAAATGATTGTAACTAGTGAATTATAAAGAAATATATGTTATGAACAACATGGCCACATTAGCATTCAATCTGGGATGGAAAAAAAGCAAAAAAAAAAAACAGTGATTCATAATGTATTTTGTAAATAGCATGATGTTATCAGCTTTGAATTTATTGGTAAAAGCTGGTATGTGTAATTAATGAAGGGTATCGCCATCTATGGAGCAGTTTTATTATTTTTACATAGAGTTCTTTACATAGAGTCATAATCTATATATTCATTTATTAATAAATAAAAATCTCATTAATCTTATACATATTGAAAATAATGTGAAATAACTCCGCTTGGGTAATTCTAAGATACTTCTGTCATTGTGATGTAGCTGGATGATCCACTTTGGATAATTCTAGAATATCTCTGTCATTGTAATATGGCTGAATGATCTATCTAGCAAACCGTACCCCTGAAGTGTTTTAATCCAAATATATAATAAGATATTTGAATATTACAGTAGAAACACGTTGTAAGAACATTTCAGACGTATAGATTTGGAAATGCTAGAGTCAAACCGTGAGGGAGAAAGGTTTTTGGAAACTGTTCAAGATGGTTTTCTTCACCAATTGGTCAAGAAACCTGATATTTTAGATTTATTGTTAACTTCTAATATATAAATTGCTGAGAGAGTGGAAATGGGAGAAGATCTGGGTGCAAGTGATTATTGCTCTATTAGGTTCGTAGGGAAGGTTCGTATCTGATGATTATGAGATGGCTGGGTTAATAAAATTTGCTTTTTCTTCGGTTTTTATTAACAAAGATTTAAGCAGTATTAGAGAAAAGTTGTCAGATGGAAACAAGTCGAACAAGATGACTTTATTAATTCTGAGTCGGTTAAAAAAAATTGGAAAGTTTAAAGAACGATAAGGCTCCTGGACCAGATAATATTTTCCGAAACATTTTGAAGAAGGTTAAAGATTGGGTTTGTGAGCCACTTTCTATTATTTTTTGTAAGTCCTTGAATAGTAGGCAGGTACCAGAGGATTTGAAGTTAGCTAATGTAACTCCTCTTCTCAAGGGA
>NW_013665727.1:773504-775040 GCF_000517525.1 Limulus polyphemus | reverse complement strand
AAAATCTTGCCTTACAAATCTTTTGACATTCTTTGAAAAAGTTACTGCTTATGTAGATGAGGGTACGGGTGTAGATTTGGTGTATCTGGGTTTTTAGAAAGTATTTTACAAGGTGCCACATAATATGTTTTTAAAAAATTCTCTCTGTGGGGGATAAGTTAGCAAATTGGATAGAAGAGTGGCTGGATGGAAGAAAGCAGAGGGTTGTTACAAATGGAGTTCATTCAAACTGGATTAATGCTACTTGTGGGGTATCTCAGGGCTGAGTCTTAGTACCTTTGCTCTTTTTGATTTACATCAATGACATAGATGAAGGAATGGTTAATAAAGTACTCAAATGGGTTTTGATTATAATAAATGCAAGATAATGCATGTGAGTTATCATAATTTGAATTATAAGTATAATTTGGATGGTAATAACCTTAACAGTGTCATGAAAGAAAAAATTCTTGGTGTAATAATTGATCAGTCTCTTAAGCCGTCCAAGCAGTGTGCTGTTGCTAGTGATAGGACAAATAGGATGTATCTACAGAAATATTGAATACAAGTCTAAAGAGGTTATAATGTCATTGTATAGCTCATTGGTTAGGCTACATTTGGAGTATTGTGTTCAGTCTTGGGCTTCTTACCTTAGGAAGAACACTGAATTGTTGGAAAAGGTTCAGAGGAAGGCTACTAGAATGGTGCCTGGGATGGAGGGGTTGTCATACAAGAAGAGGTTGAGATCTCTGAAATTGTGTTCTTTTGAAAAAAGATGAGTTAGATGGGATCTGGTTGACGTGTTTAATATTGTAAAATCGAATTGATAGTGTTAAAGCATCATCTTTTTCATACTTAACAGTAGGACTAGAGAACACAAATATAAATTTTGGCAGGTAGGAGTTATATTCAGTTAAGGCAGTTTTATTTTTTAACAGGCTGGTTAGCTTTTGGAATATGTTACCTTCCTATGTTGTCTAGGCAGTAAATTTATGTGAGTTTATGAGAAAGCTTGATAACTATACGAATGATAAAGGCTAGCTTTAAGGTTTTTAAATTTATTTATTTAATAGTTTTAGTTTAATTTAGAGGATAGAACAGTCGAGATGGACTAATAGGTCCTTTTTTGTTCCACAACAGTATGCTATATTGTTAGTTACTAAAATTCCAAAGTATACTACATTACGTAAATCTGTGTCTTAGAAAAAGAAGCTGAAGAAAATATAGAACATATTATTGAGTGAGAGAGCGTAAAGAACAAAGGATACATATATAGTATTCGAGATTGAAATTGATTTTGGTTCACCTTATATGTACATTTTCCGTAGTCAGAATTTGAAAGCTTCGAATATTATTTTTATAGAAGAATTAGTGTTTCTAGTAACCAATAGGTAGCAGCACGTACTTTAAGCAGGACATTGGATTGTTTGAAGTTAAGCTCAAAGCTACACAATGGACTATCTAATAATGGCTGGAGCCGGCTTGAATGGGTAATGAAGAAAAACATAAACATAACAGAAAAAGTCCATCGATTCGAAAAGGAAATGCAAACTGATG
>NW_013665727.1:757303-773156 GCF_000517525.1 Limulus polyphemus | reverse complement strand
CATCAGTTTGCATTTCCTTTTCGAATCGATGGACTTTTTCTGTTATGTTTATGTTTTTCTTCATTACCCATTCAAGCCGGCTCCAGCCATTATTCGTCTCAAAGTGGGTTCCTCGTCATCGAAAATGGACTATCTGTACTTTGCCCATCATGGGTATAGGAACCCGGTTTCTAGCGTTGTAAGTCCGCAGACATACCGCTGTGCCACTAGGTGGGCCTTGACATTGGAGTGATCTTTTGAGATCAGAAGGTCTTAATTCTAAATCTTTGTTTCCAATGATAGTTCTATTAGATAAGAAAAAAAATCTCAAAGTTTCAAAATAGATTTTTGAAAAAAAAGCCAAACAAATTTCACGTATTGACAACCCTTCTATTCCGAACTCACAATTCTAAATGTTTATGTCTCAAACATCAGCTTAACAAGAAAAACTACTATGATTTCGAAACGACATGTAAGGATTAAAATTTCTGAAACGTACTTTATCATGCCTTATCTTCAGATATTTAAAATTTTGCTTTTAAAAACAAAGCATTATTCAACATTGAACTTACGATTGTATACTGTGAGTTTAAACTCCATAATGATAAAACTTCCAGTAATCGGCGTCGTGAAAACTTTTTTTCTGTATTTATGAAATGCAAGTTCTTTCTCTATTTTTTTTTAATTTTCCATTAAGCTCGGTTTCTTAAAATACGTCCATAAATATTGTATGTTCTTTTACCCAGTTTTATCAAATACGTTTTTATCCTTTGAAATGAGTCTAATTTCACTTCGAACATTCAACATTCTCGGTTCGAGGTTAATCAAACAAAGAGAAGGTCGAAAATTAATGAAAGGGCGTAATACTTCAAAAGAAAAGAAATTTCTTGCTCTTGTTTCCGTGTTTATTAAAAACGAAGACAGGATTACTTTCGACTTTACACAAACTAACGTTTCATCTCTACTACACGTAACAGTTCCTTTTCTTCATTACGTATTAAAAATAATGACCAGCTTCGTGAAGCTAAGTATTAATACTTGCTACAGATAAAAGTGATTTTTTTCCTTCTGTGTGTGTGTTAAAAAGAGAACGGAATTACGTTTGATTTTTCAGAAGCAAACTTTTCATCACTGATACGGTAAAATCACTTTTGTCCGTGTTTATCAAAACGTGGACGGAATTTGCTACTGCATCTTGAGAAGCTAATTTTTCATCTCTGCGAAATAAAGGTGCTTTTGTTTCTGTGTGTGTTAAAACAACCTAACGTTTTGTCGCCGCTACAGGTAAAAGTGCTTTTGTTTCTGTGTGTGTTAAAACAACCTAACGTTTTGTCACCGCTACAGGTAAAAGTGCTTTTGTTTCTGTGTGTGTTAAAACAACCTAACGTTTTGTCGCCGCTACAGGTAAAAGTGATTTTGTTTCTTTGTGTGTGTTAAAACAAGCTAACGTTTTGTCACCGCTACAGGTAAAAGTAGCTTTGTTTCTCTCTGTGTGTGTTAAAACAAGCTAACGTTTTGTCACCGCTACAGGTAATAGTGCTTTTGTTTCTCTGTGTGTATGTTAAAACAAGCTAACGTTTTGTCACCTCTACAGGTAAAAGTGCTTTTGTTTCTCTCTGTGTGTGTTAAAACAACCTAACGTTTTGTCACCGCTACAGGTAAAAGTGCTTTTGTTTCTCTGTGTGTGTGTTAGAACAAACTAACGTTTTGTCACCGCTACAGGTAAAAGTCCTTTTGTTTTCGTGTGTTAAAACGAGGACGAAACAGTGTTGTAAAATAAGAGCTTTCTAAAGTTTAATGGATTAAGCCAAATATAGAAGAGAAATCGCCCGTTCCATAAAAGAAAATCAGGTGTTTATCACCTGTTTCTGTCCAGAGCATGTAAAAAATCTAATACAAATAATACAAATTATATATATTTAATGTCAAGAAATGCTGCTTAGAGGTTTTAGTAAATTTTTCTGTATTTTAAAAAGGAATTGTTCACGTACATTCCAAAACTATTTGCTCTGAGCTTGTAAGCTTGAGGAATTATAACGCTATAAACCGGGGTTTGACACCTTCGGTGAGCACGTCGCAGGTAGCTCGTGGTGTAGTTTTGCGGTTAAACAAAAGCAAGCAAAGAAAACCAAAACTATATATCGAAAGCTATGATTAATGTGTTAAATAAGCTACAAGGACTAAATTTGTCAAGGAGATGCCATGTTTTGTTTTATGAATAAACAATTACGTATACTATTGTTCAACTCCGTTTAATCACATCAACACATTTCTAAATCAATTTCTCTATCCTCTTTAATAGCATGGGACTTATTATCAGTAAGTTTCGATCAAAGTAAGATAATTACAGAGACCCAAACTAACAATTCCCACATTGAATAGTAAAGCAACCCTAATATAATGTTCTAAGTAAGAGTCATAAAACAAAAACGTATAATTATTGACTCATCAGATGGGTACCCATAATCCCAATAATATCTCACGAGTTTCGGTAGCTTAGGAGGTTTAGATTAGAAATATGATATTTTATTATGCAGTTAATGCAACATGACCCTATTAATTATAAAAATATAACAAATAATTGAAAAATAATATTTATGTATATATATTAATACTTAATTTCTCAACATTATGCAAAACTACAAAATGGGCTATCTGCGTTTTGTCCACTGTGTGAAATTAAACCCCGGATTTTAGCGTTATAAGTCATTAAAATTACAAGTGACAATATTTTCAAAGAAACTAACTTTTAAAAAATACAAATTTACATAGAAGATATGTTTGAAGTAAACGGCTATATTTTTCTTAATATTAAATTTTTGCTTCATATGTGCCTTTCACTACTAATAACATCTAAATTGATCAAGAATCCGAAATTACAAACAATATTCCAAAAAGTATTCCAATTTTTAATGTTAGTTTATAGCTCACCTAATCATTTATATAACAGGGTATGAGAAGTTGCATTTAGAATATATTTATCGACTGTAAAATAATACTTTTTCACCGAACTTTAATTACGAAACTCGCCTAGTAATTTAAAAAAATTATCAAAAGATCGGCTCAAAATAGTTGCTTTAGATAAGCTTTTTGTACAATTTGAGTTTCATTAATTTTATGGAACGTTCTCTCTCCTTGTTGATAAGAAAATGTTGTGGTTTTATTCTTCTAATGAAGTTTATTCTTTTTTATGCTATTTTCCACACAACGTTAAACTTGCTGTTATATACTGTCTAAACCTTTTCAACTCACGTTTCTTTTAATCGAACGAGAGAAACCAGGAAAGACTCAGTAAACTGTATTTATTTTTCAAATACTGACAAATATGCGAATATAACTTTGCTTTCTTGACAAGTTCAATACCATTCAACAACTGCATTGTAAATATGTGATTTTTTCCCCATATTATAAGTCGTGAGGATTTTAAACGTAATTTAAGACGCATAATTTAAACTTCTAACACATCATGTGTTTTTGTTTATTTATTAACTCTTCCATTTCGGCACTCCATTGGTGATTCAGTAAATGGTGACTTCAACTGGTGATTCAACGGTAGGCTTGAGAGCTTATACACAAAAATTTGGGGTTTAATCCCCATGATGGAACGGCGCAGATACTCCATTGTGCAGGTTTAAGCTAAATAGATAAACCTTCCATGTGGTTATAATTTTAAAAATTAACATTTAGATCTTATTGGAACACTTCAGAGGATTAGATCGGAGGTGTAGGAGCGTTGATAATGTAGAACTAAAATTAATAGGGAAAAAAAAAAGACTACAAAAATGTAGTGAGAATCTTGAAACCTTAAAATTAACATACCAGTAATATCGTTATCGTTAATTTGAGGTAGTCATATTTTATAGAAGGAGAATTCCCCCGGTGGGACAGCAGTAAATCTTCGGATTTACAACACTAAAATCGGGGAATCGTTTCCCATCAGTAGACACAGCAGATATACCGATGTGGATTTGCTATAAGAAAAACAGCCAAACACACATAGAAGGAGAGGGAGGGTGTGTTTGTTTAAAAAATTTCGAAACATTCAATTTCGGATATCACTCATACATGATATCAGTGTCAGACCTACGTAATTACATTCACAGTTAATGAAGTTTTTTTAATCAAAATTTTTAATATGTGAAAATCAAAACACGTAATTATAAAACAGAAAACGTCACTCTTGCTTTACAGATTTTAAAGTACTTACAGTGACTCCTAAAGTATTTGATGTGTTGTAGTATTTAGCTATCAAAAATAGAGTGAAAACATTATAAACGTATGGAAGTGCATGTGAATAATTAATGTCATTATATTTCAGAAAAAAAAAATCGAAATAATTATTGTTGTTGCTCTTAAGACGCGAATGTTTTATGAAGGCGTTACATTACGGATATGTTTTACATCATATGTTATCAATAATTTCTGTTTAATATCCTCGCTGATAAAGAGGCTTGTGTCGGACGTGGTCTAATGGTTAACTTAATTGGTAAACTGTTGCCACAAAAATGTGCTCTGCACTTTTGGGCCGATAGAGGGCTATAGTTTGCTAACGGGCTATAATCACTGTAGTTATCGAACCCCGAGTTTTAGTATTATAAGTTTTCAAGCTTACCGTTGAGTCATAAGGAGCTATGCGCTCTAGAGTGACGGTCAAGTTCGTCTGTTCGGTTACACAAGACTTGGCAATGGTATTGCTAAATAGTTGACTTCTCTCTGGTCCATCAGTTCAAAATTAGGGAAGTGTATAGCTTTACGCGAAAATCGTCGACAGAACTTTAGAAATTTCAGACTAGGATCGTGTTATTTTCAATAAAACTACGTGACCTCAATATATTCATAGAGAAGGTTTTGTGTTATTGAATGTAGAGTACCAAAAAACATAGAAAACCGAATATTACGTGTTGAAAAAAAATCTGTATATAGATAAAAAATATAACCTAATTTAAGAATCAAAAAATATGTGACAGAATAAAAGAAAGAAAACAAACCGAATAAAATAACAGAACTTATATAAACGGCATTAAACAGATAATGCGAAAAAAGAAGGGAAAAGCAGAGAATATGAAAAAAAAAATTCCGTTAAATCCAGAAAAAAAGAAAAGTGAACCGAAGAAAGGAAAAAATTATCATTCTAAAGCAATGAGATCAGGAAAACAGAAATAAACCGGAAGTATATGGTTATTGAAGATAATACTATAACATTTCTATAGTGCTTTAATATTACATTATTTTGTAAGCAATCTCTTTGAAATTCAGTATAATTTTGATCCTTCTGGAATGTATTTTCTTATGTGACGGATTTATTACTATATATATATTAATATCGATGTTTGTTTAAATTAATTTATACTTAGAAATGTACATAACGTATACTGTTAATTATGTATTGAGAAACTCCCATCTATTCTCTAAAGTTGTATAAGATTCTCGAGTGTAAGAATCAACAATATATGTGTGTACGTAAACTTAGTGTTGGAGTCAGTATTGTTACGTAAAACTGAAATTTCTAGAAACTATACACACGTTTATAAATATAACTAACGAGACGCGCCAAAAAAAAGTATCTATTTGCCATAGTTAGTGTGTTATATACTTCGCAAGCTATAACTGTGATTGTTATAACGCTTATTAATCGAGACACTTCACATATTTGACCAGGAACATTTAAAAATTTCGAACATTACAAACTATTTAACTTCAGTAGATTCACATCGGATATTAGTACTTTTACGAAAACATTACCTAACGTCATCGGTTAAAAAAAATCGGTGTGTGATCATTGAAGACGAGAGTTAGCTAGCTACCTGTTAAGTGAATTGTACCTACGTCAACTGGAAATTAACTCACTCATCGTCAACTCTCAATAAGATATCAAGGAACTTCCAGATTAGAAAGAAAACTTTATATTGCTTGTAAGTTTGTGAAACTTTTGTATATAAATCATTGTTTGTAATAACTATTCGTAACAACTGTTATTGTAAATTGTATTGTTGTTTGTATATACTAATATATTTGTATAAAAAAAGAAAACTGTGCGTATCAATCTTGTTGGCAAATATCATAAATTGGAGATATATCGGCAATTATTTAACTATTAAATCTAAATTAAAATTTAACTCAGTTTTAGGGTATTAGAAATTGTAATACATAACACTTAACAGTCCTTTAAAGGAACGGTAAAAATATACATTTATTGCTTCAGAAATTTAAAGGTTGAGAACATTACATTAAATTGATTTGGAATACAGAAATGAGCAAGCCACGTAACAACCACAGCCAATATTGGTTGGATTTTATAAATAGTGTGATACCACTAAAGAAGTCGTATTCCATCTGTGGTAAACAAAATGTGGCATCTTATAACAAGTGAGAATCCACAAACACCAAGGTCAGTTGCATCAACCGTCCTTGTCATCCAGGCAATAGTATGTAACATAACCAAAAAGGATCTTCGTCTGGAAACAAGGCCATATGTCAAACGATTGACGAATGAAATGGGTATTCATGCTATTCCATACGAAGAAATTACCGGCCAAGCTGCCGTATGCAACGTCTGTGGGTACTTTTTGTACAATTGGATTGTTGAAACTGGCACTGATAAACCGTAATCCTCGTACACTAGATGAATTATGGAAAGTTGACAGGGCCTAGCGATATGCTTTGGACATGACAGACTTACGACAGAGCACGCTATTTTCAAGATGCACATTCGTCCTGATGAGCATGAGCAGAAGTGGCAACATGGATTCTAATGATGTGGTGAGGTTCCAAAACGTTTTAATTGATATAACGTATTTAACCCTCTGTATTCCCAGAAACTCTCTCAGAAGTAACTTATGACTTAAAAAAAAATCAAACGGAATTAGTAGAAAGAACTTCGTCTTTTTTTATCACAACTAATAATATGGGTTATAGTAATGATGATTAAATGATATAGTAATATGGGTTATCTTAATGATGATTAAACGATATAGTAATATGGGTTATATTAATGAGGATTAAACAACATAATAATATGGGTTATATTAATTAGGTTTAAACGACATAATAATATAGGTTATATTAATGAGGACTAAATGATATAATAATATGGGTTATATTAATGAGGATTAAAATGATATAGTAATATGGGTTATATTAATGAGGATTAAACGATATAATAATATGGGTTACATTAATGAGGATTAAATTATATAGTAATATGGGTTATATTAATGAGGATTGAACGATATAATAATATGGGTTATATTAATGAGGATTAAATGATATAGTAATATGAGTTATATTAATGAGGATTAAATGATATACTTGCACTTTTCATCTTATACAACAATACGTATTTAAAAAAAATGCCTGTCGAAATCTCTGTTTTAAAAACCGAAAACACACAGTAAATAAATGTTATAGCGTGATTAAAAGTAATAAGGTCTTTGGGAGATGTAATTCCACAAGTATAATTGCTGTTGCATGAATTGTTGATTAATGTCTAGTTTAGTTTGACTAATGTAACGACACAGTCTATGTTCTCCTACTTTCTAGAGATTATATTCTCAAGGAACGTTATTCAAAGAACCTGAAAATTTTTTGTGCCACCTTAAAGTTTTTAGCCAGCTATTAATATAAAATGATAAAACATATTAGATCGAACAAAAGTAGTAGTAACTTAACACTGAATATAATTATCAATTTCTAAAAAAAGACGAAAAAAAAACCAACAACTTTTATTTGAAAACTTTCTTTGTCCATATATCTTAGATTATCATAGTGTTTTTTTATTCGGTCCCAATACTTAAACGCACAGTCACCATTTTTTTAATATATGGGAGAGGTTAATCATTTATTTTTATGTTGTAAGGAATGATAGACGCCATTAGTAAAGGCGCCTTCCTCTCCAGCACAGGCTACTCTCAAGACAGGAGGAGCAAATTGTTATTTTTCAAACTAATGAACTTGCGGTATATATATATATATCGATAATGTTGAAAGAGCCCGCATACAGGAAGTTGCTGGAGTGAAGGTTTAGGAAGCTGTTCTCGTGATTACAGAAGAGCTTGTTTAGTGGCAGCTGTCGAAAAGTGTGAGATCTTGGTGCTTTAAAATAGACGTCATGGCGAAGAAATGGATCGATGTTCCATTCTAGCACTGCCTTTAAAACGTTTTAAAACAACACGTGTTTAAAAGTTTTACTGGGTTACGGCATACTAGGCAAATGAGGGATAGCTGCTTATATGGAAGAACATAATTCTTACGCGTTATATGTATATATGTTAACACAGTGTCAAAATGTTTTCTAATATATACTGTTTGCACGACACATTTTAAAATATATGTTCTGATATGCACTAAAACAAATTAATTACATTCAAAATACGTCTTCATTTGTTATAACGTGTGTGATGATATCTATCAAACTGTATAAATTACTCTCCAAATACATCTGATATAGAAATGTAGAATTATGATATTTTAGTTAAGTATAATATTTTTCAGATATCATTTGGAGTTACAAGCATATCTAATTGAATATTTCAATATACAGAATGTATATTGCTTTCTTAAGTAACATTGAATCATAAATCATATGCTCATAAAGCGGTTATATATTATTCACTTCAGCTTATTAACTAAAGTGCAATCTCAGACATTGCTAGCCTGAAAATTTTCATTTGATAAATTAATTAACTCTGAACATGTGGATTAATACAAAAATTAAAGCCTAAAAACTATCTGATTTTTGTTAACAAATAATATTTTGATTATATGATTTCATTTGTTTCACGAAGGACTGCAGAAAACACCGCAGAGAAGCTTCAATATAGGGAAAATAAGATCTTTACTCTTACAGTGTAACTTAAATAATCAGTACACATCAAAAACGTGAATAAAACAGAAAGACTACTTTTTTTTTAGTTGCCCTCCAGTGGCACAGCGGAATGTCTGCGGACTTATAACGCTAGAATCCGGGTTTCGATACCCGTGGTGGGCAGATCACAGATAGCCCATTGTGTAGCTTTGTGCTTAATTACAAACAAACAAACAAACTATTTTAGACATATACTTCTAACATAAATTTCAACGAGCAATCTTATCACTTAAAAAATTGAAGTACAACGGATTGCGTACGTTATATTGAAACGATTTTGGATTTATAAATCAGCAGGCCAGGTGAAAATCACAGCCCATAAAAAGCACCGGTGGAACGGATTGCATCACGACTATATTTTGAAATTGTTTGGGGTTTTGAAAGCAGTGTAATGTTACCGAAGGATATGCATTAGTGCCTTCCGAAGCTAACTTTTCATACACTCAGATCATAAAGATGTATTCAGGTTAGGGATTTATAATTTCCAAGACGGAGATACTTCTTGTACTTAATGGCAACTGAAGACGAATGAATATGTATCAACTTGGGTTACCAGGACCATCAAGAAAAAGGCCTACAAAAATTCGTATCCTCGCTATCGTAAGAAAAGTGCGGTGTCGGTAACAGATGCGAATTCACGAACGGAAAAGTCAGTGACAAATGCTTCCCACATGCCCCTGGCAACAGTACGAAGCACAATCAAGAAGAATCTTTGTCTGGAAAGGTCTCATGTACATAAGTTGCTTTCACAACATATCTAGGAAAGAAAGACTAAACGTAGAAACTGTATGAACGGTACTTATCTGGACAAAAAATGGCTTTACATCATGATACTTGATAACTGTATTAAAATGACTGAAAAAATATTCCAAAAGTAATACATGGCATTCAAATTCGGTGACGAGGAACCAACTTTGAGACTAATAATAGCTGGAGACGGCTTGAATGGGTAATGAAGAAAAACTTTAATATAAGTTTAACATAACAGCAAATGTACAAGGTTTTGTCTGTGGATTTCTGTGCAATCGTACTGTTGAAAAGTACACTGGGAAACCGTCATCCTCGTACAGTAGATGAATTATGGAAAGATATCAAGTCCTAGTGTTGTGCTTTGGACATGACGGCCTTACGACGAAATATTTTGCAATAGAAATTAAGATGCAAGGTTATCATCAAGATGCACGGTTGTCAGAAAGAGCATCATGGACGTAGTGACACGATCTCTAACGATGCGGTGAGGCTCCAAAGTAATTTTTATATAACGCACTTAACTCTCTGTAGATTTGTTTCTTATGTATATTTTATAATGGTTGTCCCTTTACGACAGAATAACTAGAAATAAAAATGTATTTGTAATTTCATAGTGTCTTTATACTTTAATCTGGCTGGTCAGATGTATGTGACTTTAAAGCAGCATATAAGGCATATTTTAGTCTTTACATTACAAATGTTTATACTTCAGAACTTAAGATTCTACTAATATGGTTTTAATGCAAACATGATCGAAGACTAATTATCTTATTGCTTGATTTTCCTGGACAACACAGTTAAATATGTAAGTTAAATAAATGGATATATTGGAATTTATTAAATAACTTAGAATAAGCGTTTTTTATATATTAAACTTTTTAAATCACATTTAGAATATCAATAGTTTAAGAATAACATCTTAGATGGGTTGTTACAAAATGTCTTGCGATATTTGAAGTATGTATTAAAAGGGTTAGACAATAACAGGAAATTTAAATATTTTAAATGTATACTAATTTTTCGGTCTTGCTGTTAAAAATCTCTATAAACCCCATATATATTTTATTCGTTTAGAAGATTATGCTTTGAAAAAAAGTATTGTTTTATTTAAAAAAGTATACATTGTATATTTGACGTTGTTGGTGTAAATTGTACAGCTGATAATTTTGTCAATTTAAGAACCTTTCTTATTTCGTCGAAATGAGATTTACTATGAATGAATTTCAGTATAAAATACATTTGCCACTAATTTTTCTGCAATAATATTTTATAGGATATGTAAATGTGAACCTTGTAGCCAAATAAAAAGGAACAATATTTTATTGGATATACAAGTGTGAACCTTGTAGGAAAATAAAAAGGAACAATATTTTATTAGATATATAAGTGTGAACCTTGTAGCAAAATAAAAAGGAACAATATTTTATTGGATATATAAGTGTGAACCTTGTAGGAAAATAAAAAGGAACAATATTTTATTAGATATATAAGTGTGAACCTTGTAGTAAAAAAACGAACAATGTTTTATTAGATATATAAGTGCGACTCTTGTAGCAAAAAAACAACAAGAACTATTTTATTGGATATATAGGTGTTAATCCTGAAGAAGAAAAAGAGCAGACTGTTCACCTGGATATCAATAATGATAATGTCTCAGCTCACCAGTCACATTACTGTTCAACATTCATCTCTGAAATTTAATTGCACATATACAACGCAAAGGTTTCTCAACATCTTATTTCGCTGTTAACATGAACCAATGCCAAAGCTACAGCACGTAATATGCTTGTGGAACAGGCTGTAACAACACGAATCGAGTCTACCATTTAAAAAAATAAATGGAAGAAGCGAAAAAGTACACTATATATCAGAAATAACGAAATTCATCACATCATCACAATTTTAAAGATACATCCCCTTGGTAGAAATCAACGAGTTTTTCGCATTTATTTTTATTTTATTTCACTGTAAGATCATGTTACGCTCGCTACATCGTTAATTAAGAGTGTTTGCGATGGATGACTCTGTGGAAGTCATTAATATTTCCTATCTGTCTTTGAGATATTTTTTTATTGTATTCTTTATAATGAACAACTGCCCTCTGGGGCCTGCATCATTAAAAACGAAGGAATTCATGGAACGAAGATAATAATATTCAACTCACACAACTAAGATTAACTTAGATTATTAATGTAACTTTATTAATCAGGTCATGAAGACGATACGCCTTCGGACTATTTAATAATTCACTTGATACTTGTATATTTTGTACTTTTAATAAGCTCACTATCAGCAAGGTGGCAAGAAGTACTTTAGTTGAGAAATAATATTTTGTTTTAAGGTATATGAAAAATATTGCTTAATACAAAACTAATCTATACCTAAACCCTCGTTTTAATTAAGGAAGTAAGGTGTAAAATTTATAAATAGTACAGAAAAAATAAAAGTTTTAATTTATTAAAAAGCAAGAATTAAAATGTTTAACTGGAAATATAAGTTTTGCAAAATATTTAGTGATCGTAAAAGTACTTGTGTAAGTTTGGGTTATTCTTTTCTCATAAAAGTTTCTAACATAGGGAGTATTCGCTTAAGAACCTAGAAGGTTATATATGATTCAATAATTTTACAATTTTGGGTTATTTTAGTGAACACGTTACTTCAGTGAGCTTTCGGTCAAGAATCATGTTCAACCTACAATATAGTTCAGGAACGTTTAGATCAAGAATTATATCCAGCCTATAATTCTACTTCACTGAGTTTATAGTCAAGGATTGTATCCAATCTATAGCATATTTCAGGGAGGCTTAAACCAAGAGTTGTACCTAAACTCTAACCTATTTCACTGAGTTCTCAGTCAAAGATTATTTCCAACCTATAACGTACTTCACGGCGTTTTTATTACAGGATTCTATCTAGCCTACAACATATTTCATGATGTTTTAGATCAGCGATTGTACCGAATCTTTTACTGACTTCACGTTGTTTTTAGTCAAGCTTTGTATCCAACCTACAACATACATCAGGGAGTTTTTGATCAATTAGTTAATATATACTATTGTTCATTTCATGAAATTTTCGATCGAAGAGGTAATAAGTCGTACAGCTTGATCCAGACAGTTTTCAACCAATGTGTTAAACTTGTACAACCAGTAATTTTCGATCAATGAGGCTATATAATGTACAAATTACTATACGGAGTTACCTTTTAAGGGCTTTATATAACTTACAATCCACTTCATAGGATTTTTTGATCGAGAGGTTATATAACTAAAAACTCACTTCAGGAGTCTCTGTCAAAGTGGATATATTTAGACAGTTCACTTTCCGTAAGTTTTTGTGTAGCTTTTCATTATCCTACGTTACAAAAGTTTAATTCTTATCAAATGTGTTAGATATTGTATAAATTCAATGATTATCGTTCAGTCTAGTATTAGCACGCTGGGTTTTTAGACTTTGTTCAACAACCTTTAAGCTAAAGATTTGATTTTCTGTTGGAGATGACCTCTCTCTCCTAAATATTTCAAGGTGTGTTGCAAACAATCCTTTTAGTAAAATACCTGTTTTGAGTTTTTGCTAAAGGTGACCCATACATATTTTAAGATATGTTGTAAACAATTCTTAAATAAAAGATCTGATTTGATTTTCTGTTTGTAATGACCCCTTCCCTAAACATTTTAAGTTATCTTATAAACAATCCTTTAATTAAAAGATCTGTTTTGAGTTTTTGATAGAGATGAATATTTTAAGAAATGTTCTAAACACAAACTGCTGTAGCAGTTTTGTCTTTGAATGTATTATGTATGCAAGAGGAGTTTCGTTCAATAATATCAAGTCAGACGCTGTGTAGAACATCGTTCTCTGTTTTAACACGAAATCATCCAAAAGCAAACATCAAACACGCTACGTATAAACTGAAATCTGTTTGCTTGGAAATATTAACAATAATTTATACATTCAGCTTTGAAGTACTGCGTCAGTTCAATATAAAATGTTAAGTAAAGAATATTGCACTCCTATTCACTGTATTGGAAATTAAGAATGTACCCAGACACAAAGTTCTCTGAATATATATATATATATGTACATGTAGTTCAGAAAATCAGGCATAAGCTTTAGATAATAGACCTGATGGAACTGATATGTATATGCTATTTACGTTCAAGCGAAACATGGCCAAACACATGTGGAATATGATACTAATAGTGCATTTACTTAGTGGTCTTACTCAGGAAGAGGGCCCGGTATGGCCAGGTGGTTAGGGCGCTCGACTCTCAATCTACCGTGGGGGCGTTATAATGTGACGGTCAATCCCACTATTCGTTGGTAAAAGAGTAGCCCAAGAGTTGGCGGTGGGTGGTGATGACTAGCTGCCTTCCCTCTGGCCTTACACTGCTAAATTAGGGACGGCTAGCCCTAGATAACCCTCTGTAGCTTTGCGCGATTTTCAAAAACAAACAAACAATACTTAGGAAGATGGCCACTGCTATTAACTGATAATGTAACAAATGTGTTGACTGTGAATATAACAGACGGTGTAAAAAAGAAAGAAAGCTTCTTTGACTCTTGCTAAACACTCACAGGTTAGTTATGTATAGATCAAAACTATGGCAAATCATCTGCCTATATTTAGAATGGTCTCCTATGTTTGCAGTGGAAGTGGAGGTAAAATTAGATTTTGTGTACAATATCTTCATCTTCATTCACATCTTTAGATTAGCCGACAGCTTTTAACTCTTTAAAAGTGGAAAAAAATTACTGGAAGACATAATACTGAACATTTGAAATCTATAAGGTGTTTAGTTATTTTTTAGAGTTAATATAGAAATTGTTTGTAATTCTGATTTCGCATTAACACAACTTGGCTGGGAATATACGGTACCCTGAAATAAAGTGTCACAGGAAGAAATCGGATCCCACATTTGACTTTATCGCCTAACACGTTAGCCCTTTTAGCCGTTTGGGTGTTATAATGTGGCGGTCAATCCCAATTTTTCTTGTTAAAAGAATAGTCCAAGAATTGGTGGTGGGTGGTGTTGACTGGCTGCCTTCCAACTAGTGTACCACTTCTAATTTAGCTACAGTTAGCACAGATAGCACTCGAGTAGGTTTGCGTGAATATCAACAAACATTCGAACTCCATCTCGCTGTATATGTAAATACATAATTCCGCCCCCGGTACCTCAGCGTTAAGTCAGTGCACTTATATTGCTAGAAATTCGGTTTTGATACTCGCTTTGGGCAGAGCATAAACAGTTCATTGTGTAACTTTGTGCTTCGCAACAAACAAATAATATACAATTGCACATATAAAAAATAGCATCATTCACTGAGCTCCGCGAGTTACTTTTATGCATTTCCATGATGTTTGTCGTGAAATTTCCAACTTGTTTTCCTGAAACACATATCATAAAGTCATTTATATAAATAAGTAAATTCAACAAGACGTATTTACAAGAATATTACCAAAATAAAGAAGAAACAAGTCTTCAAGTGTTACGTATTATAATTTCAAATAGACTGAAACTAAGTTAAATTGTAATTTAGATTTAGCAGTTAAGTAAAAGCCGATATATAGTCAGTTTTTGATATTTGCCAACAAGATTGGTACACGCAGTTTTCTTTTTTAATACAATATGTTTTAATATACAAACAACAATACAATTTACAATAACAGTTATTACAAATAGCTATTACAGACGAATGATTTATGTACAAAAGTTTTACAAACTTACAAGCAATATTAAGTGTTTTTTTCTAGTCTGGAACTTTTTTTGATGTTTTATCGATGAGCGAGTTAATTTCGAGTTTATGTAGATACAATTCACTTAATAGGGAGCTAGCTAGCCCTGTATTCTTCGCCGATGTTTTCCACCGATGAAGTTATATAATGTTTTCGTAAAAATACTAATGTCCAATGTGAATCCACTGAAGTTAAATAGTTTGTAATGTTGGAAATTTTTAAACGTTCCTGGTCAATATATCTGAAGTTCCCGATTAATAAGCGTTAATCACAATTATAGCTTTTGAGGTTTACAGTATACCAACTATGGCAAACCAATAATAGATACTGTTTTTTTTACTCGTCGCGTTGGTTATATTTATAGGCAAGTGGAGAGTTTCTCGAAATTTCAGTTTTACGTAACAATACTGACGCTACACAAGCGTTCACGTACACATATATTGTTGATTCTTACACTCGAGAGTCTTCTACAACTTTAGAGAATAGGCGGGAGTTTTGTAATACATATTTAACAGTATAAG
>NW_013665727.1:746896-756375 GCF_000517525.1 Limulus polyphemus | reverse complement strand
GTGTACATTTCTAAATATAAATTTAATTTAAACGAACACCGATATTAAAATAAATATATAATAATAAATCCGTCGCATGTGTCTAATTAAAATGTGTCACGTATAAGAAGCATAGTTTCAATTAGTTATAGACAGAAATGAAATATGATTATTAGCCTTTCTGTAATTCTGATAACGCTAAGTGAGCCGGATATGGCTTAGGGACATGAAGCTGTGAATTCATGGTTGCGGGCTATTGCCACAAAACTTCTTCCAGCACTTTGAGGCTCTGGGCTTTCTATAAGGGAGACGATCAAATTCCACTCTAGGTTTGGTTTGTTTTGAGTTTCGCGCTAAGTTACACTAAGGCTATCTGCGCTAGAGTAACTCATCACCACCCACCGCCAACACCTAGGCTACTCTTTTACCAATGAATAGTGGGATTGACCGTGATATTATATCGCCTCCACGGTTGAAAGGACGAGCATGTTTGGTGGGACGGAGAATTCGAGTACGCAACCCGCAGATTGCGATTCGAGCGCTCTTACCACCTGATCATGATTCAGTCGGATAAGATTAGCCCAAGATTTAGCAATAGATGCAGTTGACTAGCTGCCTTTCCTAATCTATTAATTCAAAATTATGGAGGCTATTCACGTATAGCTCTTTTTGTAAATATCTGAAATATATAAATAAACAAATCTGTAAACATGGAGGAGGGCGATGCACACCAACTGTGCTGTAAGTCAACTTTGTTTGTTTGTTTTTGAAAGGTAATTTTTTTATGCTTATAAAGTACTGCACATTTTTAACTGCTTATCAGTATGAATGAACATGAACTGCACCAACAGGTTACTTGGCTTCTTTATTAATAAGAAATAAGATAGATATATTCCATTAAAAAGTATTTGAACATGTGACTTTATTTTTCACGAATGCTCCTCAAATGAATACAGTGAGTATAAAAGTAGAAATAAAAAATTAGTAGTGTAGAAGGATCTTGAATTAAGTGAAGTTGAGAGATAGGTAGCTGGAACTGTAAAATTTGATGTATGAAAGAAGTGTAGTGCTTGGACACAAATGATCAGCTCTGATCACATATTGGGTAAAAAATGCTTTCGGAGAGTGACAAACACTAACTGGTAAGTTTGTCAGAGAAGTTGGAATAAATTCATAACAGCTTTAGTGCTTTCAATGTGACCACATGCAAATGAGTGTCCACCTGGAAGGTCTTTGTTTCACAGCAGCTTTATTGGTTTCAATGTGACCACATGCAAATGAGTGCCACCTGGAAGGTCTTTGTTTCATAGCAGCTTTATTGGTTTCCATGTAGTCACATGCAAATGAGTGCCACCTGTTAATGTGAGTGTTTTTTTTGGAAGTACACATACCATACATCTCTTGAAATAATATTCGACCCTGTCCCGTTTTGGGTAAAGCCTATAAGATATGATCTTGATAATTTTGTATCAATGACAACCGCTTTACACAGTTTTAAAGTGATTGTCGAATATGGTCAAGAGGCAGGCTAAATTGTTCTGAATGAACATAAGATGTATCCGAGAAGTGTCTAAATGTCCATAGATTAGAAGGCCAATGCGTTCTTCGAGTGAAATAATGCTCCCGATAGTAAACACATACAACTATACTAAAAAAACTTTAGGGACAATCTGGTAATATAATAGATTAAACCAAAACTTTCTAATCCTTATAAACTTGGTGAAGGTATTGTCCCATACACCTGTTGTAACTGGATGAGAGTATAACTCACAAAATAGTAAGGGTAATTCAGGTCAATGTCTAAATATCTCTTGTAAGGCAATGTATATATTTACATTGTCAGTTATATAGATTTCGAGTCGCAATATGTTTTCTGTTAGAAAAATCAAAGCACGTGGTTGCATCATATCTATTTGCACTCGGTAAATGTTATTTTACTTTTTGTTGTACATGTGTGCTATATCAAAGTTGAACTTATTATTTTAATTAACTGCTATGGTTAGTTAAAATACTTTATTCGTTAACATTTCCACAGCATGTTATAACAGAATATAACGAACTCGTAGAATGATATCATTATATTACGTATATATCACAAACTAAAACCGCATTCCAAACGTTTTTTTTTCTTTTTTATAGTTGAAAAACGTTTCATTTTTATAGATTATTAATTCGATATTTCTCTACGAATAATGGAATAATGCAAGTTTAATGTTCAGAAATCAACTAAGATAACTAAGACTTAGAAACCCAGATTCAGTTTTATCGAGTTCATTCTCTGCAGAAGACCACGATCGTCACGTTTCTTCTAAAGCTTGTAATCTACTTTCTTCCGCGTGACCAGCATCTGATGATTCGTTAGATCAGCAGTAGATTCTCCAGGAATGCATTGTCGTTCAGCTGGAACGGCCAATAGGAACCCCGAATGAGCCCGAAATGACACCATACTGGACTAAGGTTTTAGTCTGTGGGCTTGTTGAAAAAAAACAAAAAACTTTTAAAAGTCATCACGTTTGAAACTCTTCTAAGTCAATGAATCCCCCCTGTGCAATAAATGCTTTCAGTTGATCGATTAAACGAAAAAATACTCCTGGTTGAGTTTGATAGGTAGACTAAAAGGAAATAGACAGGCAACTTTTCGAACTACTATACCAGTCAAGTCGATTTAATCAATTTGTCAATGAAACCGTTTTTCTTTGAGCTTTATTACCAAAAAAAGTTTAAAGGAAAACTTAAAACGCATTGTCAGCAATTCAAGTAAACACAGTTTCCTCACCGGTGCGTTGTTAAGTAGGTATTACATTTTAAATAAATAATGCTTTACTATAGTATAAGCATTTGAATTGAGGCTTTGAATCCTTCACATATATCATGTAAATTTACTGCTCAACTGAGTAGCAATAAGCAGCTTTTCCCTTTTAATTCGCTTAATTGTCTTGCTAGAATTAGATTTTTCACTTAAGCTAATAGGAAATAAAATTTAATTTACCGATATAACTTTTAATTGACAAATGGTTAGTTACGAAAGCACCTACCGGGAAAACTAAAACTAAAATTCTAGTTGGTTGTTCTCCTTTGCCTGATCATTGCCAGTGCAGCTGCTGGATTAAATTGTATATTTCTTTATTCTACTTAGCAGGAGATAAAAATCAAGCGAGATGATGCACATTACAGTTTTCCAAAGACTTACCACTTCATATATTTTGCGGTCAGACTTATGCAAAATTTAACCAGTGGAAAATATTTCACATTTAATTAACTGTCTGCTGAAGATTGGGCTGACTTTGTAAACTTGGTAAAAAACATAGGCACTTAGATACTAAACCTAATCATAGCAACGTATTGTACCGTAGTCGATTCTTTGAAAATAAAACCCGAAGCTAACGAAGAGGGAAACAATTTACGAGAAGCAATTTTTGAAATACTATTAGAATTAATTATTAGAATTATTCACGTTGTTTCTGAAATATTCATTTAAAACAAGCTAAAAACCGAGTTTTGATACCAGTGGTGGGCACAAACAAATAGCCCATTGTAAAGCTTTGCGCTTAACAACAAAACAAAAAAAAAATAAAATTACATAACAGAAATTAACTTCACTGATGTTGCCCAAACTAACTCAGTTATTCACTGCTGAGCAGTTAACTGTCAGAGGGATCCCTAGTAGAGGAACAAAGAAATGATTTTATCCAAAGCCAAGTTTTGAAAGGAATTTACTCACTATCAGTAAATGAGATTATTTACTAAAGTGTAAGGTCTAAGAATTTAAAGAAAGTCCAAATTACACTTGTATCCATGGGTTTATTTTTGAGTAACTGAAACCATGGTTT
Source organism: Limulus polyphemus (assembly GCF_000517525.1). Lineage (NCBI taxonomy): Eukaryota > Metazoa > Arthropoda > Merostomata > Xiphosura > Limulidae > Limulus > Limulus polyphemus. Next base: position 752,566 of record NW_013665727.1, on the reverse strand, counting down.
GAGAAATATTTTGAATTCTGCGAACAAGAAGTCAAGCAATTATTGATGTAAGTATGCTTGGTCATCATAGTGATTTTGATATAAAAAATGAAACATGATTCGTAAGAATGACTTGATCTTTACGTTTTCCAATGATTTATCTTGTAGCCACACGCCGTCCTTAATCTATTGATCTCTTTTTTCTTTTAAATTGATTTAAAGAAAACGTGCTTTTCAATATTTAGACCTTTCAGTGTAGTCATTTATTGTTTCACATTTTTATTGTTGGAATCTGTCTCAACTCAAACTTTACGGATACGATTATAATCTCCGGATTTTACTCATAGAATTTACCTATGAGGGTCGCGGGTTCGAATCCCCGTTCCACCAAACATGCTCGCCCTTTCAGCTGTGAGGGCGTTATAATGGGCGATCAATCCCACTATTCGTTGGTAAAAGAGTAGCCCAAGAGTTGGCGGTGGGTGGTGATGACTAGCTGTCTTCCCTCTATTCTTTCACTGCTAAATTAGGGACGGCTAACGCAAATAGCCGTCCTGTAGATTTGCGCAAAGTTCAATAACAAACAAACAAACAGTAAAATAGAGGTGTTGATTTCGCATGAAAGAAATGCATTAATGTTACTTAATCTGTTGAATATACAGGAAAGATACGCATCAAAAGTGCTTTATATGTGGAATTTGTAAAAAAAATAAAAATCGAGCAAATAACTCAAACTGTGGAATATACAGTGAAGACCGGCGGACAAATTTCTAAAGCTCTAGAATATTCAGCAGATAAATGAAATCAAATTCTTCAAGATGTGAATTGTACAGGAAATATATGCATCAATTTTTAAATATGTGTTTTCGAGACACTCTCGGTTTTAAATTAATTCAATGAGAAATTGTAAAGAAAGCCATAAAAAAGCTGGTTTACGAGTGAAAAATGTATTCGATCTCATGCAACAAATAGCACTTTGAACAGTAAACTCTTGTTAAAAATAATCTATCAAAAAATGTACTAAAACTAGCTACAAAGGTCCTGACTTTCTTCTGTATCGTTGTGAGGTAAGCTGTTTACTGTAAACAAGGTATGTGTATTCATAAGACTGATTAAAAAATATTAAAATTTCGGAAGGTTTAGAAGTAGCCTAGTAGTTAGTGTACTCTAACTGTAAATCTGAGGGTTAATAGTTGGAGTGCGTAGCGGCAGAAATATGCTCCGCACTTTGGGGTCACGGGTACGCCATAAGCATGAATGTTAAATCTCACTCTTCGGTGAGACAAGAAAAGCCCAAGAGTTTTGGCAAAGGCTGCTGTTGACTAGTTGCAGAACTTCTAGGGAAACAAACAGATGAGAAAATCTTATTGGATGTTTTTTTTTTATCACCCTTTAGAAGTCAGTTGCTGTTATATTTACATATAGAATTATGTTATTATCATGAAAGGTATAAAACGGAAGTTTCAAGTAGCGAAACATTTTCGAGAAAGTTCAATTATTCTACTTTACCGAGCTTTAATTTCCGGAATGTTAATTGCTTCTACTAGTTCTTTTGGTGCAATACGGATAGTTCCGTAGTTAGGTCTATAAGTGTTCACTTTTGATTCTGGTAAGATATTATTTCAAGAGTGTATAGTAAAAACAAATCCTTGATATTAGAAGAAACCGTGTCAACATCAAAGCAAATCTTATCTGAATATATATATAATGATCTAATGTGAGTGTATACATTCTAAAGATCAAACGAAAGATTTTGAGATTTCCATCACGATATTATTATTATAATGACATGTATTATCGAGAATCTCTAGTCTTTGTACATATATTCTAAAATACAAACAAATACAATGTATCGTAGTAATGAAAAAGAAGGATAAACAGTGAGCGTTTGATAGATAGATTGTCTCATGTGGGTAGTTGGTTGGTTGGAGCTGTGTAAAGAGATTATGAAATGTTATTAAATCAATCACCCAGTCTATCCATATAACTATCTATCTCAGTTACAATATTGGTGTTTTTCTGCTTGTAAAAATGTTACAAGTTGCTTTGAGGAACCAGTTTTGATGAGATTTGGTCTTTGGTAGACTCCCGAAGATTAAGTTTAAACGGATAAGCAATTGACGAACTTCGGTATATATATAGCATAATACGTAAAGCCGATCCGAACGAAAGAGGCGTTTATTGCCGAGTGTAGCACTGATATGGGTCCGGCATGGCCAGGTGGTTAAGGCGTTCGACTCGCAATCTGTGGGTCGCGGGTTCGAATCCCCGTCACACCAAAGATGCTCGCCTTTTCAGCCGTGGGGGCGTTATAATGTGACGGTCAATACCACTATTCGTTGGTAAAAGAGTAGCCCAAGTTGGCGGTGAGTGGTGATGACTAGCTGCCATCTCTCTAGTCTTAAACTGCTAAATTAGGGACGGATAGCGCAGATAGCCCTCGTGTAGCTTTGCGCGAAATCCATAACAAACAAACAAGCACTGATATATATATAGCATAATACGTAAAGCCGATCCGAACGAAAGGGACGTTTATTGCCGAGTGTAGCACTGATATATATATAGCATAATACGTAAAGCCGATCCGAACGAAAGGGACGTTTATTGCCGAGTGTAGCACTGATACACCTTCACATCGGCTGAAATATCACAACAGACTATTTTGTTATAAAAGTATTTATCTGAAAAGGTTAATATTTCCATTCTATAACTAAAGGATTGGACTTGTTAAAATAGAGTTAATCTTATGATTCTATCCTCTGTATCTTGTTAAAAACAGCTATATTGAATGAATGTATAGAAATATTGCCACCCATCGAACCATACTTACAGTATTAAAAACAACAACAAACCGAAAACGTGAAAGAGTAAAAAAATAAAGAAAAATTTAATCAACAAAATACTGCTTAAATATTTTATAAAATTAATTTTTATTGGTTCAGTATTTCTATTCTAATTATTCAGTGTGACTAATAAAAAACAGGAAGACCTAAATACAACGCAAGTGTAGTTTCTCGTGACCACGTGGCTTTATTTCACAACTTTTAATTATAACTCATGCATGTGTATCCTTAAGGAAGGTTTATTTGTTTGTTTGTTTCAGTTATTTGCGCACAGCTACTAAGAGGTCACTATCTGCACTAATAGATTCTAAGTCTGAACTGATAGATTAGAGGGTAAGCAGATAGTCAAAGAGCCCTTTACCAGCATTAAGGTTATTTTATTGAAATAGTGAGATTTTTACCGTCACTCTTATAACGCACTCACGACCCCAACGAGCGAAACGTGATTTAGTGACAAAGGGACGCAAACAAAGAGATCTCGAATCCACAGCCCCAAGAAAGGAAACTATTTCTCAACGCCCTGAACGTATTCTATAAAGTTATTAATTAAAAGCAGATTTCACAAGAACATTCACACACGAGGCAAAGCGAAAGAAAATGTTTGTAATTAAGCACAAATCTACGCAATGTGCTATCTGTGCTCTGCCCACCACGGGTATGGAAACCCGAATTCTAGCGTTGTAAGTCCTCAGACATACCGCTGTACCACTGGGGGACCATGTTTAATGAATAAATACGTGATTATGTTAGGTTTTTATTTCTAGCTCGTTGTGTGAGATTTAGTTTTTACTGTTGATTATTCTCTGCACAGTGCCATTCATCTGGGTTACAGTTTATAGAGACTCACAAACCAAACTTAGCTACAATGATAAAAAGTAAATGCGAAAGGCTTCCCTAGAGATGTTACTTCCACAGACCTTTAGGAAAACAATCACCCTTATCTTTACCGAGGATAAGTCTTAGCTGGCAGAAAAAAGACCGAATTGTATAAAAGTTTTATCTATCTATAGTTTTATGTCACTGCATATTAAGAAAAAGCTTCAAGGTGTCGTAGAAAAAAGAATGACAGTTTTTCTTTTATATGAAGGTATCTGTATTCTTTCATATATGTTGGATTACTGACACACAATAATATTTAGATCTATAAAAACCATAAAACATACACACGATATTTGTTTTACTAAAGTGTCGTATGTCTGTCTAAAGGAATATTGCGATATACGCTCTGTGTGTTTCCCAAACAAGGTTTGTCCCTAATCCTACATAATTCAATATGGATCATTCTTACTCTCCAACAGTTGACATCCAATTCATCATCGTCTTGGTCACAACAGTTTTCGCTTTTGGTTACTGAAGAAGAAGTGACAGAACGATCGTTTTTTTGCTGTAAAGGCCAACGTTGGATTACGGGCTCTTTAAAAGGACCTCTTTCTCAAACAAAAGCATGTATTGATCCTGCTGCGTTATTATCATAATTTCTCTCTCTAGAAAACTGTATATTAACTTAAAAACTACAACACACGAAGAGAAATTATAATATTATGACTTACCGAATGGGTAACCGTAAACTTTTCAATTTTGTATATAAACCTTTTTTTTTATCTCTTTGAATGAAACAACAACAAACGGAGTTTATAAAAAGGCTCGTAGAAATGCATGTCGTTATAAGGAGAAGAAGAATGAAAAGTAAAACTTAATGGGCTCTTCAGCAAGAAAATGTAAGACACGGTTGGCCTAAACTCGCGTAATGCTAGTATCTAATGGCAAAACAACTTGAAACTCTTAGAAAGAACACATGATTTAAAAACAAACAAACTTTTATTGAGAGTCAGACGTATAGAATCGTATTTGTGTAATTTAGTTTGACTTACAAGTAATCAGGTAAATATTTAGTTATTGAACTTACGTAATGCTCTCCGGTACTTTTTACATATCCACAACGATGAATTCGCATTTAATGATGTTTAAAACAGATAACAATGAAAATATTTGGTATCCTTGTTTCGAATTTCTTATCTTTATTAGGGTTATCCCTCACTTTAGTTCCTCTCAAAGTAAATTCCTTATTTTGTGAGATAGCAAATTCTATTTTTCATGTTATGTTTGTGTTTATCGTTCATTTATTATTTCCTCCTATCCTTTAATTTATCTATGAATTATTGGTTGCATTAAAACGCTAACTCACCTTCTAGCTAATCATTTGTATTTTGAGTAAATATGTACGCATGATAAACTGATGCTAAGTTCCCTAACGGTGACGTACAGATACTATTAATGTAGCAGAAGATTATTTAAATTTATGATCACATGACGTGTACTCTCGTGACCTAATCAGTGAATAAATACCCTGCCAGAAGCTTCACTAAGAGATAAAGTTACAAGATAGTTAGTGAATTATTGATATTTATCACTTGATATTGCTATTAATATCGAAAGGTATTTTTGTGTTGCTCTATTTTCTGGAATTAGGTTTTTTTCTTTCTGGTTATTTTTCCTGATTCCATTATTTAAAGTAGTATTGATATTTATGATTCATTGTTCGTTAACATCAGTGTTAAGTCCTGGCCTTGCACTTGCTTGTTAATTGTGTTTTGGAAAGTGTTGGAAAATGATTTCTAAGGGTGGTTATAGTTGAATAAATTGCTTTTTTGTTGTTGTACCCTAATTGTAGCGGCGTATTTATTTTAGGCCACTACAGTTTACTTTCCAATATGATGAGAAGTTTTACATAAATTATATTCATGAAAGATAAGCTTAGTCAATGTGGTAATATTTTTTATTATATATATATATATATATATAAGGATCGTACAATAGATACAAAATTAAAGTTTAGACAAGAATATAG
>NW_013665727.1:744410-746505 GCF_000517525.1 Limulus polyphemus | reverse complement strand
TTATTTATTATATATATATATATATATATAAGGATCGTCAAATGATCAAAATAAAGTTTAGCAAGATATGATAAAGGAAATTTTGTGAAAGTGTTATCTAACGTTTGACTTTTCTAACAATACACTACATAGAGATCTGCGGAATTTTCCTGAATAGGTGATCAATTTTCGATTAATTTTTTTCCCAATAATTGCCTGAGTTAAAGTGAAATATGTTTTTTGAATGAAAAACTGGTAACGACATAGAAAAAATAATTCTCAAACACTTGCAAGATTTGACACTTCACTTAAGCTTGGATTTTAGTTTAAAACCCCATCATGTTTAAAGTGCATAAGTAATAGGGCAAACATTAAAATAGGCATTAAGTTACGGAAAAAGCTTTAATTTTTTTTCTAGTCTAATTGAATCTGAAGCTAGAACTTTCATATATTTGTCATATTTATTTTCCTTTTGCTTAAATTTCTCTTTAAAATTTCGGTCTTCTTTTGATAATTAGGTTATCATGAGAGAAATTGAATTCATAAGTTTTTTTTTTCCCAAAAATTTTATATGTAATTTGAATAAATTAATATCTTACCCCACTTCTTTTTATATGAAATCTTTCTTTACCATACGTGATAAACTCAATGTTCGTATCCCTCTGAAAAACAGAGGTAATACGTTTTATCGATAATAATAAATTGATGCAGCGTTAGAAAAAAATCAATAAATATTCTTCCAGTACCCTCACTCTCAGATGTTCCCCCTAAAAATCAACGTTTATAAGAAGATAATATCTATTTTAAGAAAACTGGTTGTCACTTCGAACTTATTTCGATATATTTTACGAAAATGTTCCCTTCCTTTGATTTCAGTTTTACAGTGAGTAATAGAATGATGTTTTTTTTCGCTCACGCTTTGTCTGCATTTGACGTCCAATCGTCCAAGTAAATTGAAGTGATTTACCATAGCAACGGAACGAAGCTGAAAGAATCGTAAATGGCGAGATGCTATTTGATATGGATTGGAGGAGTAAGCGGTATTCTACCTTGCCTGTTGTTGTTTATTTTGCTTCGATTGAATAGTTCTTGTTTTTTCAAACTTGTCGGTTTCAGTTTCAGTTAACATGGCAGTTATGATATTAAAAAGCGACGACTGGTTGCACACCCAAAGTACATGTGTTTTTGTTGTTTAGTGCTGGATGAAGCACTATAATATTTGCTCTATATTTTACATTGTTTTCAAAAGAATTTGATTTCGTTAAATCAAACAAAAAACACTAGCAGAAGAAAGCTTGCAAAACATTAAATGTTGGTCTTTTAACGTGCTCATTTGACGGAAAATAAAATATTTTTATAAAGATTAGTTTATCTATTTCCTTTTTAAACAACTCTTAAGATATAAAATTGTTTTTTTCCGAGAAAGCATAAGGCTTTACATTTACGTTTGTTATATTAGTAAAGTCATCTATCTCTCTAACTATAATAGTTTCCAATAATAATATACTTACAGAAGTCAATCAATATAAACTGAATGAAAATTGGAAAATTTCTTATAATACTGATACGTTTTATATTATCATACGTTATTAAAAATATCTTCAACACAATGTGACGAATTTGTTGTTATGCATTTATTTTAACATGAACGTTGTTTGGTTTAAGTTTATATTTAAAAACATGCATATCTTGAGTGTTAGATATGAATTGTGAAACTCCTGCCTATTCTCCAAAGTTGTAGAAGATTCTGAAGAGTAAGAATCAACAATATATGTGTGTACGTAAACGTAAGACTGAAATTTCTAGCACGCCTCCACACAGCTATAAATATAACCAACGCGACGCGCTATAGTCAGTGTGCTATAAACTTCTAAGGCAATAACTGTGATTGTTATAACGCTTACCAATCGGAAAACTTCAAATATTTGACCAGGAGCATTTACAAAGTTCGAACATTACAACTCATTTAACTTCAGTGGATTCTCATCGGATATTAGTATTTTTATGGAAACATTACCTAACTTCAAAGGTGGAAAACTCAGCATGTGTGGCAAAGGAGAAAGCTAGCTAGCTTCCCGGCGAATCGTACCTACATCAACTCGTAATTAACTCGCTC
>NW_013665727.1:741546-744400 GCF_000517525.1 Limulus polyphemus | reverse complement strand
TAACTCTAATTAACTCGCTCATCGTGAAACCTCGATAAGATACCAAGGAAGTTCCACAGAAAGAAGACTTTATATTGCTTGTAAGTTTGTGAAACTTTTGTTTATAAATCATTGTTTGTAATAACTATTTGTAATAACCGTTATTGTATTTATTTGTTTGTTTGTAATTAAGCACAAAGCTACACAATGGGCTATCTGTGCTCTGCCCACCACGGGTATCGAAACCCAGATTCTAGCATTGTAAGTCCGCAGACACCGCTGTGTCACTGGGGGGGCGCTGTTATTGTAAGTTATACTGCTGTGTATATTAAAACGTATTTGTGTTAAAAAAAGAAAGCTGTGTATCAATCTTATTGGCAAATATTACAAACTGACTATATATCGACATTTATTTAAATACTAAATTCAAAGTACAATTTAACTACTAAATTTAAATTATCAGTCAACTCAATGTCAGGCTATTTGAAATTCCAATACGTAACAACAATAACACAGTTTAAGTAAAAGTCCTTTTTGAATTTGTGGTCCGTACTAGTTAAGGATTAACGTACTTTTGGACTTTGCGTGGCTCATCTAATGTCATTCTGATAGTTAATTGTAAAAGTGCTTTTAGGGTCTGTGTGTGACTCCACCTAGTGTCTTCATAGTAATTAAGGATTATATCCTTAGAGCATTGTTTGTTACAAATGTAAGGCCACCGTATTAAACATTTCTGGCTTCTGTTTATATTTGCATTCAGTGACAAGGAGAGGTTTCTGAAAAAGCTTCCACATTACAGAAAACGGCCTCAAAATCTGTAAAAACAAGATAGGAGAAAGAACTAAGGAAGCAATTAAAAGATTATTACTTATATTCATATGGTTTGTAGTAACCTTCAAGGCATATTATTATTCCCAAAAATAAATGAATAATTCATAAATACATTTATATGTTTCAGTCAATTTAGAACATAAAGGTTGTTTTTCTTTGTGAAAAAATAAACCTTATTTTATTTCTTATGACTTGAAAAAAAATATATATCTGAAATAATTTTATATGATCTGATAATTTTTTAATTTTGGGGGGGATTTCACTTCATGAGTTCTCAGGTAGAGCCTCTTCGAAATAGGATAGGTTACATAAATCATAGTTAGAAATGTGTTTTGTGCAGATGATGTAAAACTGCAGGATAGAGTAAATGCTCTGTGTGGAAATGTATTCAGTGGATCTAAAGAACATATTTTTACATTTCAAATATTCATCGATTTAAAGCTTTTGTTTTAACGAGTATATTTAATTCATTCACTTTAATGTGATCAATATGAAAACATCTTTACCGTGTTATTAATCCATTACTCTATCGTGCTATTTAATAATTATTATAAAGAGTTGAATGGTTATTTTTCTATCAATTAAATTAACTAGTCTTCAACCAAATTAATTAAATACCAATATTTTCAGTATCAAAATTTTAATTAAATATATTTTATTGTATTAAATGATAGTCACTAATCTTGTTATTTAACTATTTTTGTACAGTTTGTTTTTAACTGATACCCTTCTATTTTGATTAATCTTTTCTGTGATGTGTTAACTTAGTAGTTTTTAACATTTGTATTAAACTACTTTTCTGACCATAAATGGCTCAGCGGCAAATATGAGCATTTATAACGCTAAAAAACTGGATTTTAATATCCGCGATGTGCAGAGCATGAATAGCCAATTGTGTAGCTTTGTGCTTAAAAACAAATGATTTTTATCGTATTAATTAACTGTTTTCAAATATAATTTGTGCTAACTATTTTAGAACTGTGCCATTTAGCTACAATTCGTTCAACTCAATTAGGAATCCTCTTCTATGTAAGTTAACCATATTTTCTACAATGTTAAGTATCTATACTTCCATCGTACTAATTTTGTAATAATTTCACGATTTTTCTATTGTTTTAGTTAACTGAATTTTCTCAGTGTTAGTTAACCATTCTACTTTCGTAGTAAATTATTTTTTTACGTTTATATTTGGAAAATACTATTTGTTTATTGACATATAATTTTATCTTATCTTTGAAGGGAGTCCTCGGGAAGAAGAAAGACAGAAAGTTAATTTGGTTATTGGACAATAGTTACAATAAAACACAGTTTTTAATTCTTTTTAACAAACATATTACCATTCTTAAAAAACGTTTAATTAACTTAATGATTTTCGGTCACTATACAGTAATAAGTATCAATATAACGTTTTATGTTGTTATTGCTCTGAATCATCACAAAAAATCTTAAAACTAACAGTAAACATAACTTGTGAAGTCAAATAATCAAACCTATATTATAATTCTAATAAGGTTTACTATGGTATATATTTTTTCCATCAAGAGATTTCAATAAATCTAAGAACTTCGAATTAATAACATCATTATTCAAAATATTCTTCTAGGTTGCTTTCAGGAACATGTTGTTTCGAAATCTAAATTAAATCTGGATCATAAAGATCATGAAATGGGTTTATGACTGAACGTTATGATAAATCGCATTCCTGGTACGCCGCACACATGTTAGAGTTAATACTGCCGCTCACATGGGTGTAAATCTTCACCGTCTCAAGATATTCTGAAAATTAAATGATATTTTACTGTGTAGAAACAAATCACTAGTATCAGTTATAATATCAATAGCTAGCTTTAGTCATTTTTTTCTTTACTTTCATTAACATGAAGGATTACTGTATTAAAGGCTTCCTTTTTTAATTTCATAAATATTTTAAGCTTTATACGTTTTAACAGAAAAGGTTTTACTTTGAGATGTTACGTATTAGAATTTCAGATAGTCTGTGTTATGTATTTCGAATAGTCCGAAGCCGAGTTAACTGATAATTTAA
>NW_013665727.1:706295-740660 GCF_000517525.1 Limulus polyphemus | reverse complement strand
TACATATGTTGTTGATTCTTACTCTCGAGAATCTTCTACAACTTTGGAGAATAGGCGGGAGTTTCGCAAGACAGATATAACACCATAAGCTAGGCATGTTTTTAAATATAAACTCAATCCAAACAAACGTTGACATTAAAATAAATATATAATAACAAATTCGTTACAGAGAGAACAGAATTAAACCACATAACCTTACAAATGGCTTTTAATAAAATATTTTAATTGTTAAAATTTGGCCGTTTTAATGAGGAAAACTATTTCTCGTATTAAATTACACGTCGTGAAGCTATTGATACTAACTGAAGTGTTCTTATAAGTTGAAATAAATAGCATCTCTAAAATATATGTATATAGAACACTTGATATTCCAAGAAAGCTACCAAAACCTGATTACACACACCCACACTTAAATGATGTACCACATGAATTCACTCTCAATCTAAGGGATTGCACAATCTAGAACGCCCTCAGTAGACTGTTAGGAAATCTAAAAATACCCTGTTTAATCGAAAAGGTAAAAAGTACACGAGTATTTCCATATATGTAAATATGTAAACGTTAAACTAAAATGAAGGGTGAATGGAAATATGATATGATATTGTGTAGGATCGTATTTTTACCTATGTAATACTTCGATTCAACTAACATCTATAGATCAACTTTTGATTCACTGAAGTATATTTTGATTTCATAAAACCTAAGTTATTTAGCTATTCTGTAAATACTTATACAAATACATACAGCCAGATATACATATTTATTGCGCGAGTTTTGAAATGATTGCTATTCTGTACAAGTATGTTTACTTTCACTATAAATATTTAGCTGATAGACAAAGAACCTAATGCTTTTCTCCGCAAACCATCGCAGAAAATGTAAAACACGCGAATTGTTCGCGAACTCAGCCATCATAATTAGATATACCTCTGTTTAAGACTGGTGCTTAGAATTTCTATCCTTGTTAGAATAGTAGAATTAACTTCCATTAGTGAATTACCGTGATTCCAGTACCAATTAACGAACAAACAGACTTGAGGTTTCTCATTATTCTGTACGTCTAACACGTTATCTTTTATCTGAATTACTATACGCTAAGTGATGTTTCAGCCTTAATTATCTAAAGCATCTAACATTTCCTAGATTAGGAGAGGGCATGTCAAAGGTATGTTCTGTTATTATTGAAAAGCACACACATATTCCTACTTAAAAGTGGTGAACATGCAAAGTACAAACAAAGCATTATGAACTCTTTCCTTGGGGATTCATGTTAAAGGAGGAATAGTGTAATCTAATAAACCATCTAATTACGATATACACATTTGTCTATCTACTGTGTAAAGCACTGAACCTTATTCTCGGAATCCTTTAAGTAATATTGTTATTATTAACAAAGTTGATAGTTTATTATAATGTAGCAGAAACACATATTTCCATCGAAGCAAAGTCCAAGTTCACATGACAGTTATCACACCTTACCCACTGAGTATCCGCAGCATTGAAGAGTGATGTTGATACTTAAATATAGTAAACCGTAAAGTGTAGAGTTGTATCCAGTTATTGAAGTTACACTTAGTTATAACAGTTTCTTCTTATTAGTCAACAGCAAACAATACAAAAGCCTAAGTAAATTTTTCCTATTTGGAACATTGCATATTCTTTAACATTTAAAACCGTGCCTGTGGATTTTAAAACCGGAAGTACGTATTACTTTCATTGTATATCACGTAAAACTGTGAACTAACATGGAAAACATAATTCATCTTCCTTTTTCATTATAAACACTAATTAGTGCTAAAGTTCTTTGAACTAATTCTGATAAAACCTAATTTTAACTCATATCTTAAAATATATAAACAAAATGTAATTTAAAAGAAAACGCCTATTATTAATAAAGTAATTTAAGGCTTATATTTAGCCTACGTAGAGTAAAAGGTAAAAGTAAATATTTCCATTGAAAGTTCCCAACAATTTATACTCTTTGTTGAGAGTTTTAAGCTATTCCGAGTTGAAATGAATGTTACTTTTAACATAAACTAAATTCAATTTTTAAGTTTAATTTCACTTCCGAACTGCACTTATTAACGTATTTTTGTATCCACTAAGTATTAATTTGAAAGTAATCTAACGAATATTAAGAGTAATGGTAAGTTTAAATGGCATAGAATTTATTAATGAATCATTAATTTAAGCGATTTTAAGGGTTTTATATGCCTACTTATGCGTTGAAAGAAGGACAAGCATGCTCCAGAGGATAGCGTTGTCGAGCTGTGGATCTAAGGTGCGCGGTTCATGTCTCGTTACCGCCAAAAATATAACAAAACAAATAAAAAAATAATCTCATTCCACTCTTTGAGGCTGTGAGAACGTTATAAAGGCGTTGAATAGTTGCATTATCTGTAGCTTATCACTTCAAAATTAAAGAAAGCAATGTGCGAAATACCACAAACGAAAAAAAATCGTTTAAAGGGTACTCGTTTAACGCAGGTGATTTTAATGTGATTTTTCGTGTACACTCAAAATATTTTCTTACAGAAATATGAGGAGACTGTCTTATGTAAGAGTTCTGTTGAAATCTTTGCTTCGAGTAATGATAATCACTATAGGATTGTTGACAATTAATGGCAATCACTATAGGACTGTTGATAATTAATGGCAATCACAATAGGATTGTTAATAATTAATAGCAATCACTATAGGACTGTTGACAATTAATGACAATCACAATAGGATTGCTGACAATTAAGGACAATCACTATAGGATTGTTATCAATTAATGACAGTCACTATAGGATTGTTGACAATTAACATAGAAATGATATCAATATGTCGGGAAGAGCACATAGATGGATTGTTGTGTCTGGGGTTAGTTATTTAAACGATGAGGAAAGGCTTGGAGTTTTGGATTTGTTTTCTCTGGACTGTGGAGGACACAAGAATTAGGGGAGTCTGATTCAAGTGCTAAAATTGTTATTGTGGTCTACTTTGTTGTCTTTAAATAGTAGTAGAATACAATGTTTGAATACACAAACTCCAATTTTAGGGGTAACAGGTTTAAACATGGAAGCTAGACGCAAACTTGCCATTCGTCGTAAACACTTTGTTTCGGTTATAGTTTTCCTGATTACGTAACCTGTGAAGTTAGTATGGTTTATCCTATAACTATCAATTATTTTGTTAATTAATATTCATCTTTTTGCTTTACATGTCGGGCCTGTTTCATAACATTTTCCATTTACAGGTCTACACATTTCCTAAAATTATTGTTTGTATACAGTACACAGTGCTATTGAACAATTTTCAAAATAAATTGACCTTCTAGACGTAAAGTCCAGATAATGCAGTAGTTTCCTGAGCAAGGAAAATAGCTAAACTCTGAATTAAACATGGAATGATTAAGTACGAGCCAGACAGCTCACTTTTCTTGTCTTAGATTAAAATCACCGCATTTGGGGATTTATTTGATTTTCCGACTAAAGTTGCTATTGACAGAAGGTAGTGATATAATGATATAAGGTTTCTCATTCTTTGATATCTTTCTCTCATTCTTACATTTCGCTTTGGTGATTGTGAGAGCTGTGAAGCCATTTTTTAGTTTTCTTTATATCCTGTAGTTCGTTTACGTTGCTGAAAGTAGAAAGGCGGAAGCGCAGTGTTTGTGATTAGACTGCTGTTTGTTTTAAGAAAGGATACCACTACGCATGAGTTTTGTAAATAATTCACATGTTAAAGGCCCTCCAGAGCTAAAGCGAATGAAGTGTAACTGATCTGTTTATACTGAGGTATCCATGGTGAAGCTAATGTTCGAATGTAACTCATTCATGGAAACAAAATTCGTATTGCCAGCTTTTCTTGCTGTGAGTCCAAATTATAAAAGAAATGTCATAAAAACATTTTTCATACGAAACAAAAACAGGCTTACGTATACTTTTCAAAATTGGCTTTGTTTCTAGAGAATACATAAACATTTTGGCAAAGGGAGAGGAAAGATGATTTTCCATAGCAACTCCCGTTCGTTAAATGAAAAAAACAATCTCCAAATCGGAAAAGGTTGCTAGGCATCACAAAATCTAATATATTTTATATGTCTTTTCAGCTTAAAAAATGGTAATGCTATCTTCACGCATTCTCAAATAACCCATAGAAACAGCTATTCCTTCGTTCACGAGTTTGCTTGTGTAAGGGGTTGGGACATCACATGAGCAAAAAAAAAAAAAAATCGATTCCTACCAGCTCTTCTGGGGGAGGGGGGGGGGTAATGAAAATTTAAACCTCAAATATTTTTCATACAAACACCAGGATGTAGAAATTAGCTTGGAAATCTGTCTAAAATTCAAGGATTCGTAGGATATTACAAATGAATTTCATAAGCCATAGCACAGTTAGAGACAATTGTTGCGTATTACAATTTCAAATAACCTAAAACTGAGTTAACTTGTACTTTGGATTTAGTATTTAAATAAATGCCGATATGTATCCAATTTATGATATTTGCCAACAAGATTGATGCACACTTTCTTTTGTTTTACAAATGTGTTTTAATATATAAACAATAATGCAATTTACAATAACAGTTACTACAAATAGTTATTACAAACAGTAATTTATAAACAAAAGTTTTACAAACTTACAAGCAATATAAAGTCCTTTTTCTAGTCTGGAACTTCCTTGATATTTTTTCGAAGATTCATCATGAGCGAGTTAATTTTGAGTTGATGTAGGTACAATTCACTTAATTGGGAGCTAGCTAACGTAAATCGCAAACATTTCGTTTGTCCATCTAGACATGTAGCCTTTCCTAAATTGACACTTTACTTTGCTAATGCACACTTGATCCCTACATTGAACTGAAACTTTATTTTGGAATGATACGATTGATTATAGACACTCGTCAGGTTTTTCAGTACAGTGATATACTTGTAAATTCCATGATCACTCAGTTTTTGAAAATCTATATCTTACTGATTGGTGTAGTGTGTATGTAACCTGATGACTTAACCAGTTTTTAAATAGTCTGAGTCTTAAATTTCTGCATATTTTCTTAGGCTTTGCCACCATTATAGAATGCTGAAAAGGATTAAATATGACTGTTTTTTACTCCTTATTGTTGAGAAGTTTAATTTTTCACTGTTGATAAAATTGAGGTTAAACTCTCTAATCTTACAACATGAATTCCAATAATAAGGAAATATCCATAATTTTTGGGCCTGGCATAGACAGGTAGCAAGGGTTCCTGTACCATCAAACATGCTCGTCCTTTTAGCCATGGAGGCACAATAATGTGATGGTCAATCCCACTATTCATTGGTAAAAGAGTAGCCCAAGATTGGGCGGTGGGAGTGATGACTAGCTGTCTTCCATCTAATCTCTCACTGCTAAATGAGGGACGGCTAGTGCAGATAACCCTCGTGTAGCTTTGCACAAAATTTTAAACAAAACCAAATACCATAGGTTTTGGGACTACCATTGACCCACAATGCTATATAATGACCATAGAGCTCATCTGTAAATTCACCAAGATAATCCCCATAGAGATGGATCATTAGATCTATCTGAAATGTAAACAATACTATCGTATTTTAAACTTATCTAGCAAATGATGTGCAGTTCCAATTAACTGTTACATAATACAATTTCGAATGGTCTGAAACTGAGCCAAATGATAATTTAGAAATAGTGGTTAAATAAATCCCAATATGTATCCAATTTATGATTATGCCAACAATATTGATACACACATTTTTTTGTCCCTAATGTATTTTAATATACAACCACTAATACAATTTACAATAACGGTTATTACAAATAATGATCTATGTACGAAAGTTTTACAAACTTACAAGCAGTATAAAGTTTTCTTTCTAGTCTGGAATTTCCTTGATATCTTATCGAGGGTTCACAATGAGTGAGTTAATTTCGAGTTGACGTAGGTACAATTCACTTAATAGGAAGCTAGCTAGCTCTGTGGTCTTTACTGATCACACGCCGGTAATTTCCACTGATGAAGTTAGGTAATGTTTTCGTAAAAGTACTAATGTCCGATGTGAATCTACTGAAGTTGAATGATTTGTAATGTTCGAAATTTATAAATGTTCCTGGTCACATATCTGAAGTGTCCCGATTGATAAGCGTTATAGAAATCTCAGTTATAGCTTTCGAAGTTTATAGCACACCAATTACAGCAACCCAATAATAGATAGTCTTCAGACGCGTCGCGCTGGTTATATTTATAGGCGTGTGGAGAGTTTCTCGAAAATTCAGATTACGTAATAATACAAACGCTATACTAGAGTTTACGTACATGCATATATTTTTGATTCTTACACTCGAGAATCTTCTACAACTTTGGAGAATAGGCGGGAGTTTCGCAATACCTATTTAACACTATAAGTTATGTACATTTCTAAATATAAATTTAATTTAAACAAACATCGATATTAAATTAAATATATAATAATAAATCTGTCACACAATGAAGGAGGGTTGTTCTTAATATTTTTTAGATTGTTTCTTTCTTGCCAACTTGTAGCCAAACATCTTTAGTTTTTGTCTCAAACTGTTTTGTAAAATTTTCCGATTATTCACTGTGTGTATTTGAATGATTAGTTATAGCCTCTGCCATTCCTCTTATAATCTTTAGCTTTTATTATCAGAAGACGTTATAGTGGTTGTACCATTATTTTCAAGTTTCTTTAGGGCACTCATTCCTATCGTTAAATGGTGGTAATGCCACTTTGTCTGTAAAAGGGTACTTTAGCTTTTCTACGCAATCATTATCTATCTTGTACTGATGATTTCATGACGAATTATGTTGGTTTCTTGAATAGCAGTAACATTAAATTTGATGTTACGATTGTTAGTATTTTATTATATTAACTTTACTAATACTTCAACTGATGGTCTGGCATGGCCAGGTGGTAAGGGTGCTCGACTCGCAATCTGAGGGTCGCAGATTTGAATCCCCGTTCCACCAAACTTGCTCGCCTTTTCAGCCGTGGGGGCGTTATAATGTTATGGTCAATCCCACTATCCGTTGGTAAAAGTATAGCCAAAGGGTTGGCGGTGGGTGGTGATGACTAGCTGCCTTCCCTCTAGTCTTTCATTGCTAAATTAGGGACGGCTAGCGCAGATAACTCTCGCGTAGCTTTACGCGAAATAAAAAACAAAACAACATCTTCAACTGATATTATACAACTCTTCGGTAACTTCGGTGACGACTTTAGGAATTATAGAACGATTTCTAAGCTTGGTATTTTGAGAATAATATTAAATTACTTGGCAGTAGAGACTTACAAGTCAAATTTTTCATTCTTTGTTTACTTAGTACACTGTCATTCCTTCAGTCGTCCATCCAGTAACCCCGAATTTATAAAATGAAGCATTTTCGATGTTGGGCAGCAAAGCAATATTAACAGACACTACGTAACTTATCTTCTTTGTTCCAAGACATTAATAGGTGGATTATTCGGAAGGAAATGTGTTGATAGATATTAAACATTTCGTTGTGCAATGGTGACTACAACCTACGATGAAGGCGACATGGAAAGTCTTTAGAATAAACTCCCAGAACATAAACACTTTGTTGTACCCCAGCCAGGATGTTAGGCGACAATTTTTCAATGCTCTGTATATAAAAAAACTTTGAATCATCAAAGACAGAAACTTTATTTTTCTTGTTAACTTCTCGTTTCTTTGCAGTAAAAAAAAACACTCTCAGAAGTTAATATTGTTTTATTAAACGACATGATAAGGCAGAAATTAATTCCATCAAACTTGGGGTACATTTTAACATAACTACAAGAAATTAAAAAATAATTCATAAATCCTTTTTTTATGTATAATATTATCAAAAAATCAACATTGTGATTTTCTGAGGATAGGGATAACATTTCACAAAAGTTTTATAAAAGGAAAACTTTATTGCTCTTAAGATTCACAGCTATATTAAGCGATTAGTTTGACAGTTGGCCTGCATTAGACCATTAGTTAAGCGGAAGATTACTTTATTACACCTTCAAATAGTTCGGAGTTCACAGTAAATATAGGTGGTAAAAATGTCGCCCATGGCGCCACGGCTATCATCCGTGGCGAACGCCACTGTATTAGCATATGGAAATCGTTTTCACAAAGTGCACTTCATTCTCTGTATTCGTACTCGAAATATTTTGATATTGTGTATTTTCGATCAAAGAGTTATAAACCGCAAGCAATGTTCTTGAACTTAACTAAACAAAAAGCCTTCATTCAGAGCCACATATAAAGTTACGTGGTAATACTTTTCAGAATTTTAAAAGACTATTGCTCGCGATCCTATGTCAGAAACATGATATTTTACCATAAAAAAACACATCTAGAGCAGCAGTATAAAACATAAAACAATAGCATCAAAGCATTCTCTTTCGCTTCAGCTTAGAGACGTGTTTAAGGACCGAGACTTACAGGATGAAGCAACAGCTTAATTTCTTTCACTTGTTTTATCATACTCGTGTAATGATTTCTGTTTTACGCGGATCGTTAAATCTTGAGTTTTAATGATAGAATAAGTGAAGCTGATGAAAATACATTTGGTGCTTAATTTTGTAAGATTTTTTAAAGGATGTAACTAAAGATTCTGGCGGCTGTTTAAGGCTATTAAAACTTTCTTGGTTCCTTACTTAAGATGAAGTATTGTTTCATCTCTCTCTATCTCAACAATTAGAAAGCATTTGAATGCTGTGATGTTCTAACGATTAACTTAGTTATCTAGTTGTGGATTATCGTGATCGAAAATTACATTTTAATAAATAAGCTTTCAAGTTAAGCGTTTCTTCATCAACTAAAAGTAGCTTAATGAAATAATAAGCCATATAATAAACTGGGGATTTGCAAAGGCTGAAATTAGATGAATTGTTTGATTTTGTAAGTTTATGATGTGATATTCTATTTGATAAATGTATTATAATAAAATATAAGATAAAATGGTTAATTTCATTTTAGTTCATAGCGATATTGATTTGCGTATTATAATTTACTATTTTAGAGTATTTCTTGTATTCAAGTTCATTTTTTTTTCAAATATATCTCCTGTAAAATAACAACTAAAACATTTTAGAATATATAACTGCACATATAAGTTCTAAAACAATCTTTGTATCTAGAATAATATGCTTAGCTAGAGAGCTTGTTATCCAGCTAACACTGTGGGTAAAATGCTTTGAAGTCTCGTATTGGTTTTTTTATTATTTTTATGTTAATTATAAACATTTAAAACGATCTAAAGCTTAAAATTATAAATCGAGCTGAAAAGTTTAATTACAATAGTTGCTGTTCGATGTATTTTCAGCATTTTTCGTCTGTATTTTTCTCAGAGTTATGATATCGGAGCTAAGATTGGACATTGCGAATGTTAAACTAAAGTTAGGTATTACATAGTAGATTGTATTGGATGGTGTAAGCGTCGAGTTTATTATATAGATGCTGAAACTAGAAACTGTGAACAATATTATTAGTTACTATATAGATATTTGGATTGAATGTAGTAAACCTTAAGCAAAGTTAGTTACTATGCAGAAGGTGAAATTGGACGTTGTAACTCTTAGGATAAATCATATATTCTATAGAAGATGGAATTGGCCTTTAAACATTTTAATTTAAATTAATTGTTTTACACATGTCGGGATTGGAATCTATAGATCTTAGCTTACTTATATTTATGTATTTATTGACGCGTATTCTTATATTCTAGGCAAGCCAACAAAATATGTCAAGATTAGCACAGCTTGTTCTCAAAGTGTGAAGATGTAGTGAATGATAAGAGATTTGTATCGTAGGTGAAGCCGAAAGTTTTGTATTGTGAGTGAGGTTGAGAGTTTTATACTGTGAGTAAGGTTGGAAGTTTTGTATTGTGAGTGAGGTTGAGAGTTTTATACTGTGAGTGAGGTTGAAAGTTTTGTATTGTGAGTGAGGTTGAGAGTTTTATACTGTGAGTAAGGTTGGAAGTTTTGTATTGTGAGTGAGGTTGAGAGTTTTATACTGTGAGTGAGGTTGAAAGTTTTGTATTGTGAGTAAGGTTGAGAGTTTTATACTGTGAGTAAGGTTGAAAGTTTTATACTGTGAGTGAGGTTGAAAGTTTTGTATTGTGAGTGAGGTTGAGAGTTTTGTATTGTGAGTGAGGTTGAAAGTTTTGTATCGTAGGTGAAGCCGAAAGTTTTGTATTGTGAGTGAGGTTGAGAGTTTTGTATTGTGAGTGAGGTTGAAAGTTTTGTATCGTAGGTGAAGCCGAAAGTTTTGTATTGTGAGTGAGGTTGAGAGTTTTATACTGTGAGTGAGGTTGAAAGTTTTGTATTGTGAGTAAGGTTGAAAGTTTTATACTGTGAGTGAGGTTGGAAGTTTTGTATTGTGAGTGAGGTTGAAAGTTTTGTATTGTGAGTGAGGTTGAAAGTTTTGTATTGTGAGTGAGGTTGAGAGTTTTATACTGTGAGTAAGGTTGAAACTTTTATACTGTGAGTGAGGTTGGAAGTTTTGTATTGTGAGTGAGGTTGAAAGTTTTATACTGTGAGTGAGGTTGAAAGTTTTGTATTGTGAGTGAGGTTGAGAGTTTTATACTGTGAGTAAGGTTGAAAGTTTTATACTGTGAGTAAGGTTGAGAGTTTTATACTGTGAGTAAGGTTGAAAGTTTTATACTGTGAGTAAGGTTGGAAGTTTTGCATCGTGGGTTTTGTATTGTGGGTGGAGTAAATGTATATCATCAGAGGAGCTAAATATGAATAGCAATAAATAATTTGTGAAGTGCTCATAAAGATAAAACCTTAAATCAACAAAACCCAGTTTTCACTTGCCCCCAAACTGTCAGTTTGTTTCAAGTTAATGATTAATACTTATTTGAAAGTTTTATTAAGCTGGATTAGTTTAATTACGTTTCTATATAAAAGATAGTAGCTGTAAATGTCAGTTTTTAGTCGATACATCAGCGTGAGAGTAGTATTTTCATACATATTGTTGAACCAAACCAATAAATCTGTGTTTATGTTAGCAACAGAGAAGGAATGTATAACAATATGTCAGTTATACTATATTTTTTATATTCAGTTCCGACGAAGCCTTTCACCCAATACCAGGGCTCATCAGGCTGGCAGTGACACGGCAGACATAGAAGTGGTTGAGACGCTACTTATATTACTAAATTGTTATGATGTAAACTGTGTTAAGTTACCGAAGTGTAATTTTTATCAATTCTATTTTAGTCATTTAAAAATCAGAATTAGTTTAACAATTACTAACATGTTACTATTTATTTTTTTAATGCCGATTCGTCATTATGAATTATTTTTATTTTAATTAATTTTATGAATCATTCAGAAGAACTGGAGGACCTGTGTGATCATCTATGACAAAATGGTTGTCTTGTAAATGTGGTTTCATAGTTTTAGGCCACTAGAAATAAATTTGTTAAACTTTACAAGCAGTTTAATTGACATTCTATAGTTATTGATTTTGTGACTTTATGCTACAGAAATCTAGGAATTCAGTATAATCAACGGAGCACTTACTACAAGATTGTGATGCTACGGATAGTCCGGAGTAGATTCTATGAATTATAAATACATAACTACAACAAAAAAAAACAACCTAAAACACTAAGTTGAATATAGGCACGTAAACAACCTTGAGAGAAACTCAAAATACCATATTTTCCACATCTTTTTTTTCTATTTGCCAAGTTAAACTCCTAAACACAAAAGTTTCGAAGAATTATTTCTATTTAAATGCTACACATTCAAAACATTACTTTAGAATAAGAGTTTCGTACAATAATTGTTAAACATTTGTTATTATTAGCATTAGTAGGTAAATAATTTCATATATCAGCTTTTTACGCTGAATGTCTTAACATCACATCTTTAAAAGAGAGTAAAATCAAATTTAAAACTTATTCTGATTTATTAAGGTAAATAAGGTTTTGAAAATAAAAATAAAGTTTTCGAAATTCCATTACACATAAATATATCAATTTTTGGGGATTTTACTTTATGTGGTCTTGCCAGCAACGATCCAGATCAGGATTTGGTGAGTTTTAATTAAGGATCAAAGTACTAAAAGTAGACGTATCAAGGGATTACTTAAATCAATTAAAACATTTTTTGAAACAACTGATTGTTGCTTAATTGCAGATGTCAACTTTTGAACGATTTTACTCATTGGTTGATTTACGTACACAATTACATGGAAATGGTATTCTGTATAAAAAAAACATCCACCTCTTTGCCTTTTTAACGTCAAATTAATAAACGTTGAACCACTATATTCTGAATCGTCTAAATGTTTCTGCTGATTAGAGTGATGTAGTAATTAATGTCTAATCAACATTCTACATTACATCTGATTCGTTTTGGTAGTAAGGTGGCGTTGCTTTCACGTTAAGAAAGCCATGAATAAAGAGGCTTAATAAGAGCAGTACAAAGGGTTTTACTTAATGAAATTTTCTATCATTCTTAAAAAACAAAAACAATGCATTTTTTGAAATCCCAAAGACATATATATATTAGGTAATATCATGATATTAGGATACGTTAAAGTACTGCCTATGAAATCACTATTAATTTTCATAGTTGAAAGCTTTTAACTTTCCAAGCAATTAATAAGTGAATTGGTTGTAAATGAAATTGCTATCATTATCTGTTTTTCTATCGATTCATCAAATATTTGATCAAGGGTGAGAAAATTAAGGCAGTTTGAGGTACCATCTAGCTACAAAATCTACGTGTATATTTTAGGGCAAAGCCATACTTGACTATCTGCCATGTTCACCGCGGAGAATCAAACCTCTATCTTTGCGTTGTAAGACTGTAAACTTACCGTTGACCAGCTATAAGATAAGTACGTATATTGATTTCCGAGATGAAACAAATTCTAAGATGAAAACAAATATTTTGATAATCATTATTATAAGGTTGAAATAAAGTCATGAATGGTGGTTATCTAACATGATTTTTGTTCTACTCGGAAAAATAAGTAAAATTCAAAAGCTTCATTGCGAAATTAAAAACTGACAAAGGAGAAGAAATATTGAGCTTTGTACGCTTTGATTGCGAAATCCTGGTTTTGTTTTAAAGGCAGATTATGCTTTTTAACCTGTCTAGCTTAAGCATTTCTATTAATGTAGCTTACTTGTGTCAAGGTGTTATGTACTTAATATACTCTAAACAAGAGTAGCGAATTAAAACATAATTTACATATAATCATTGTTTGTTTGTTTTGAATTTTGCGCAAAGCTACACGAGGGCTATCTGCGCTAGCCGTCTCTAATTTAGCAGTGTAAGACTAGAGGGAAGGCAGCTAGTAATCACCACCCACCGCCAACTCTTGGGCTACTCTTTTTACCAACGAATAGTGGGATTGACCGTAACATTATAACGCCCCCACGGCTGAAAGGGCGAGCATGTTTGGTTGGAAGTGGATTCGAGCGCTCTAACCACCTGGCCCATACATATAATGATATGGTATTGCTGAAAGCTTCTTCTGTACCAGTTGGAAAAAACCCAAGTAGACGCTATCAGAAATTAACATAGAAATATATAAAAATGGAATTTCAGAAATTTTAAAACAGTCAGTTAAATGCAAAACTTCTATAATTAACGTTATATATATATTACATATTCAAAATTTAGATTTGATTACGTTCGATTTAATTTTTGGCTAGTTTGTCAATTCAAATAATTTAACTGTAGATAGCTTGCTTATGGATGTTAATTGACACATGGGATGATAAGTTAAAGAAAGATATATATATATATATATACATATATTTAATTGAAACATTATGCTTCGTATAATGAGATTCAGAGTTTTTTATTAATAAATTAGTAAATTCTGAGGGACCAATTTTTGTGTTACGAGTGAAAATAGCTATGTGAGTTTTGACCTGAAATAGATTTATTTGTTTGTTACTAAGCACAAAGCTACACAATGGGCTCACTGCGTGTATGGAAACCCGACACCGCTGAACTACCGGTAGGCGACTTGAAATAGAAAACGGTGACTTTTTACTTGGTATTTCTTCATCATCTAGTGAGTATTATCGTACTAATATTCACGTTCCTCATTTATCTTCGTTATATAGACAAACATAGTTTTTTTTTCAGAAATTAGTTGATTGTGATTTAGAGAGGAAAAATAAATGATCAAATCCCTAAACGATTCCTGATCTAAAGCCTGTCAGGAAAAACGCTCGTAGTAATTTATTTATTACTTTTTTTCTCACAATCTGGCGTTTTAGCTTTTTATACGTATTTTTCTCTGCTTCATGTAAGATAAGAGTAACATAGTCTGAAAATACAAAACGAACGAACTATTGCCTTATATTTACCGCTATACCAGTTACGTAATGAAAACGGATATGCATATACTGGATTTACAAGGATTTATATAGTACTCCTTGAAAATAAATATTATAATTTCTTTATACTTTCAATTGAATTTTCTAATATTTGTGAAGAATGGCACAACTGGATGTTAACATGTTCCTTTATCTTGGTCAGGTATATCAATCAGTGTCATCAAATTGTATAATTTTATTAAGTGTGACACTATTTGGTTGTAATAAGAAGAAAATTATAAATAAAAACTAATTTTTCTCTAAGAATCATCCATGCCTTATAACAGTAAAAATTGGGTTTCGATACCTGCTGCGATCAGAGCAAATGTAGCCCATTGTACAGCTTTGCGCTTTACAACAAACAAACGTTTACATAGCGTCAAAGCTTTTCTTGTTTATTATTTATATATTTTATTGTGAAATATCGATAGAGCTTGAATTATATGAAAAACTGTTTGAAAACTTAACTGTTTTATGAAATATAAGTATTGAAAACCTGTTGGTCAGTTTTAGCGCTTATTATAAACTTGACCCGGAAATGCAAGCTCTCAAACAGGAACAGCGTATCAGTAACACTTCATCAATTTGTTATCTAGGAATGGGAAAAGATCAGAAACTAGAAAGCAATTTGGATGGGAGGAAAATACCCATTACCCATTCCTGCATTCCACAATCTAACGTATATGGAATGAGTAATACAGTTTTTCCTCCCATCCCAATTGCTCTCTAATTTCTGATCTTTTTTCCGCTTCTACATCTCAACAACTTTATAATAAAATATTTCATTACTAGTTTCTGCATTTTTTACAAGTCGAAGTCTTGGCTTCCAATGTCGCTGTACCTACTAGGTGGACGGCAACATTGCACCAACTTATTCAGTTCTATTCTATAGGAAGCCATAATATGATCTAAAAACGTTACTTCTTTACGAAAGATAAGTATGTCATGACCAGGATACTGCGCGGCGCGGTAAGGAGTATACCGTTGATTGTCTACTTCCATATAAAGCACATAATGGCTTACTGATCAGAGACCGTGATTAGTACTTTGGACTATAACTAACCTACCGTAGATCACTAGCTGTCCTAGGTATGAAAAGGCACATCTTAGGGAGTAGTTAAATGTTTTAATGTACAGGCTGGTCGTAGGCCCACTGTGGTTTATGAGTTACAGCTGATGGAGAAGAAGAAAGAAGAAGAAAATCGATGTTTTTGCGGCCCGTTTTCTAGACGTCAAGGAAGGTTAGCCGAACTTTAGAGCGCAGTTTTCTACTACTTGGTTGGTGAAGGGTTTTTCGTCTCTATCCCTTTAGCCGGGTTTTGCCGACGTCCTGGTGTACTCACTACCATTTGCAATTTACAAGCCGCCATTTTTAACCGGACCCATCCCTACATAGGGATCGCTGCCGCGCTCTCTAATAAATAGTCTGTCGACAGAAACGCTTTTTAACTTATTACATTGCCTACGCAGAGATTACAGGATAACAAGGTGCAGGCAAAAGTTTTTTTTTTTACATATTTGCTGTTTACTATTACTGGATGCGGTAAAACAGACTGTATGCGATTTGATATGTGTTTGTTAGTCTACGTGTGTAAACGAATTTTCCGTCCAATGTGACAAAGAGTTAGGAACCTTCTGACGCGTGTTGCAAGTAAAAACCTGGCACATGTTAACAACACAGGACGATTTATCGATTTTCTTTCCGAATGAGGTTTTCTACATATCACAACGGCAGATTTCCACCATATGTGATAACTACATTCCACAATCACAGAAGTTGGAGTCTACTGATTACACATTCCTGTTATTTTCTTCAACAACATTTACAAATACAAAATGCAGTATAAAACAAGAAATACGAATATTAGGGCACAAAACATGTTTATAAAGAACAATGGTTCCATCATCAGTAAGCTATATAAAAGTAAAATATATATAATTAAAGTAACAGATACACAGAACTAAATATATATGTATAGAAAACAAATTAGAACAATTTTAAGTCGTATGAAGAATGTGTGCAGTTGAGGGAGGGAAGTGATTGCTTAAAGCATGGTTTATGTTATCAGAAGTTCATTTTCAGGCTCATCAGTAGTGAGAAATCTAATGTTAGAAGTTATTAGGCTTTTCCACTGTCCATAGGATGCCGCTTCAGTGAGGGGTTGCTAGGTTAGTGGAGATAAAAGGATGCCGCCCGAGGGTTACGTAACTATCACGTAATATATATATACACACACATGAGGGTTACATAATTGATATGTAATAGTCACCAGGGGATGATGATGTCATAGCATGACGAAGTAGTACCAGATGGTGCAGTGATACGACGAGTAAGCATATAGTTTTCCAGCGAATCACCAGATGGTAATGTAGATGGTAATGTAGATCAACATGTTATCAACATTTATATTTAATTGCATGTAAAACTATTATTCCTATTTTTTATTGATTCAAGATAATAAGAAGTTCTTGACAAAATATTTCATTTTGACATTAAATTATTTTCCCACAATAAATATTTTGCAGCCTGATCTAGATGAAAAACATAGCTACTAAGGATGATTAATATTTTTGTGAATCCAAATTTGGATAATAGTTTTTGTTTAGACACATGTCGACAATGTTAATAAGCATATTAGATTCCACAACATCTGAGTTTACTTAGAGCAAATAAAATTCACCATACATGTTAACAGAATATTGAGCTATAGTGGGCTCTGTTATCATATGATTATTTTCAAATTCAAGTAGTACTAATAGTACAGGAATGAGAGTTATAGAGGCTCCATCATATATATTTACACTTTTTGGGGTGAACGAATCATAAGTAAATATAGGTTCATTGTCAGGTTTAAGAAGTGATTCTACTACTTGGTTTAAGATTCTCACTGAATCTTCAGGTTCTTTGAGGGCCAGAAAAGTAGGATAATCATCCTGTACAGTCAGGCACGTTAATCCAGCTATGTGGATACTGTTATTCAGCCAACGCCACTTTCCACAAACTTTCAAGGTTGATAGCTCTCGGGAGACGAGTGACATAATTTGTCAGAGTATTGCTAGCAAAATACTTCATAGAACTGTTACTAGGTAATGTCACATACAGCTGATCTATGCTGAGTAATGAGAAATAGAGTTATGCTTATTATTTTACGATGGCAAGTGATTCAAGTATGTTTGAGGGATCCGGTAATTAAATTTATGACGGTATCCTTTCCATTTTACAAAGTATTGTTTATTTTTATCCCTTTCTCATTCTCGTAATATTTTTTCTAGAGTGTAGATGTCATTCGAGACATTTTGTAGTCCAGATTCGTAAAATTTGTAATTTAATTTTTCTCCTAGATAGTCTCGCACTTTATACACTGGTCGATTTCTCTCTATTCTCTCGTAAATCGCAAACATTTCGTTTGTCCATCTAGACATGTAGCCTTTCCTAAATTGACACTTCACTTTACTAATGCACACTTGATCCATATTTTGAACCGAAATTTTATTTTGGAATGATACGATTGATTATAGACACTCGTCAGGTTTTTCAGTACAGTGATATACTTGTAAGTTCTATGATGAGTAAAATAGTGTCACATTTTACGATAGACACTTTTGTTTCATTATATATAGCAACGAAGTGAAACTCTTGTTACTTGAGATAATGTTGAAACAGACGATTGGTAAATTCAGGTCCAACATCAGTTTGAAGTCTACATGGTTTTCAAACCTGTTTTAAAATCCGCTTGAAAGCTTTGAGAAGTGTTACACCTTTCTTATCCCTAAGCAGAACAACATCTGCATATTTAGAAAACACGTCGATACGTGTGGGTAAACTTTTAAACTTATTGTTATATTGACTTAGGTTATAAAGATCCACCTAATTAGCCTGCTATTGTTCATCAATCTTTGAAACGATCACTCAGTTTTTTGAAAATTTATATCTTACTGGTTTGTGTAGTGTGTATGTAACCTGACGACTTAACCAGTTTTTAAATAGTTTGAGTCTTAAATTTCTACATATTTTCTTAGGCTTTGTCACCATTATACAATGCTGAAAAGGGTTGAATATGAAGGTTATTTTACTCTTTATTGTTGACAAGTTAAACCCTCTAATTTTACAACAGGACTTCCAATAATAAGGAAATATCCATAATTTTTGGGCCTGGCATAGCCAGGTAGGAAGGGTCCCTGTTCCACCAAATATGCTCGCCCTTTTAGCCATGGAGGCACAATAATGTGATGGTCAATACCACTATTCATTAGTAAAAGAGTAGCCCAAGAGTAGACGGTGGGTGGTGATGACTAGCTGTCTTACATCTAATCTCTCGCTGCTAAATGAGGGACGGCTAGTGCAGATAACCCTCGTGTAGCTTTGCACAAAATTTTAAACAAAACCAAATACCATAGGTTTTGGGACTACCATTGACCCACAATGCTATATAATGACCATAGAGCTCATCTGTAAATTCACCAAGATAATCCCCCTGGAGATGGATCATTAGATCTGTCTGAAATGTAAACAATACTATCGTATTTTAAACTTATTTAGCAAATGGTGTGCAGTTCCAACTAACTGTTACATATTACAATTTCAAATGGTCTGAAACTGAGCCAAATGATAATTTAGAAATAGTGGTTAAATAGATGCCAATATGTATGCAATTTATGATTATGCCAACAAGATTGATACACACATTTTTTTGTCCCTAATGTATTTTAATATACAACCAATGATACAATTTACAATAACGGTTATTACAAATAATGATCTATGTACGAAAGTTTTACAAACTTACAAGCAATATAAAGTCTTCTTTCTAGTCTGGGACTTCCTTGATGTCTTATTGAGGGTTCACAATGAACGAGTTAATTTCGAATTGATGTAGATACAATTCACTTAATAGAGAGCTAGCTAGCTCTGTGGTCTTTACTGATCACACGCCGATTGTTTTGAACCGATGACGTTAGGTAATGTTTTCGTAAAAGTACTAATGTCCGATGTGAATCCATTGAAGTTGAATGATTTGTAATGTTCGAAATCTATAAATGTTCCTGGTCAATATATTTGAAGTTCCCGATTAATAAAAATCACAGTTATAGCTTCCGAAGTTTATAGCACATCAACTATAGCGAACCAATAATAGATACTATTTTCTTTGGCGCGTCGCGTTGGTTATATTTATAGGTATGTGGAGAGTTTCTCGGGATTTCAGCTTGCGCAAGAGTACTGACGCTACACTAGCATTTACGTTCACATATATATTGTTGACTCTTACACTCGAGAATCTTCTACAACTTTAGAGAATAGGCGGTAATTTCGCAATACAGATTTAACAGTATAAGTTATGTACATTTCTAAATATAAATTTAACTTAAACATATATCGATATTATAATAGATATATATATGATAATAAATCCGTCACACTAACACACGAGCTGAGGTACTGGACGAAAGGTCTCGTCGAAAACAGGGTACTTTGCAAAGTGCATACAGTCCAGATGTTTTTACATTTTTCTACGTTGCAAATCTGTGGTAAAGAAATACTTAGAAAGAAATATAGTCAGTCTTCTTGCCATGCGTTCGGACACTACCGTAACTCAATAAATGATCATACATTTAGAATAGTTTGAATATAAGTTTTTCTGCAACTCTGTACGAGGGAAACTCCGATTATTGCAGTGCTTGTCTACATTTTATGGACTCATGGCATGATACCTCGAGACTGCCGACATTATATAGGTCCCGGAAAATGAACGAAGTTAATAGGGCAGTGGCAATAGGTTCCATATTGCATACCTATTTACCAACAAAAGAACGTTTTTATCATTGATCGCAAAACTTCTTCAAGAATAGATAACATTCTCTCCTTATTATTCATACTAAACACCATTGGTTTTTACTATAAGAACAT
Organism: Limulus polyphemus; assembly: GCF_000517525.1. Classification (NCBI taxonomy): domain Eukaryota; kingdom Metazoa; phylum Arthropoda; class Merostomata; order Xiphosura; family Limulidae; genus Limulus; species Limulus polyphemus. The sequence continues at coordinate 720,402 of NW_013665727.1, read as the reverse complement.
AGATTTTTTTACTGTATCTTAAGGGAAGACCAAGTGATAACGAGTTATGAGTATCTTATTTCTGTTACTACAATGAACTTTTATTAATTTTCGTAATATGGTTGATGTTTAAGATGTAAACACTAAAATTCTACTATTATGTTATATGGTAGGAATAATACCAACTTAATTATAAAACGCATGACCTTTGAACAGTGGTGTCTGGATATAAATCTAATCACGTTGGTGAATGTCTGACACGTTTTTTATGTTAATTTATGCGAATGCTCTATATAAACGGATTTCATGTAAAATAATAGATATATCTTTTCTTGTAGACCATACCTTTTGTCGTGAGACCACAGAACTTAAAAGTATATCATCACATTGAAAATGTCCACTTTGTTATTCACAGTACTTATTGTTACAGTTATAGAGTGATGCAACATCACAGTATTTAACACATTCTCTGATAGATTCTCAATATCTATATGATAAAAATCTAATTTTTACAGCTACAGTTAGTGTTGTATTATATCAGACGAAATATATTAGTTCTTGTTTTTATTATATGACAGAGAGTAATGGTTGTTAACCCGCATGTGACTAATAATGAAAGATCAAAGCATTGCTCACAGTTTCACCCTTTGCTCTAAATGATATATACATATACATATATATATATAGTATATAAAATTAATGTACAAACATATTTAGAGTCATGGGCTACTCGTGTATACTATGTAGTGAATATTTTCAAAATGCACACTAATATGATTATCATCTGTACAAATCATTTTGGTGAGTGTCTTATTTGTTTTGTTTGTGGAGATGCGCTTGATCAACACAGTTATTTGACTAAACATTTAAAAGATTCCCAAATATTACTACATAGGGCTGTTGGAATTATACAGAATAGACGTAATGTATTTCAAATCAGGATTCGTCCTGAAGATAGTGAAGATGAGAGATATTTTTCTTCTGAAGAAAATGACTTTGTTTATATAAATGAAATTTAAAGGTCTTTTTCAGGACTATCACATCTTGAGAAAGAGAAAGCTATCATTGTACATATCATCTTTAGTGATGAAAAGTTTCACACTTCTAATATTCACAATAAGCATCAACATTAATTTTTATCTGATGTTTTAAGTTTTATATATCTTCCTTAGGAAGACTAGCTTTGTTAATGTTGTTGATGTAAAGGGATTTTCAAGTACTTCTAGATAAGTATAAGACTCTGTCTCGTCCATGATTTAGTAACTTTTTTAAATGTTCATTTGTCTTGTCTCTAAAGTTTATCATAAATGTTAAACTAGATGCATAATTATCTAACCTTTGATCAGGCTTCGAGTGTACTTGTTCAAAATCCGTTACATTTGAGATTAAACACTGAATGTAACTGACAAAAATAATAATTCTGATGTTTTTTTTATACAAGCATAAAACGTTACATGTTACCATAACGTTGTTTCAAAATCTATTTTACATGTCTCGTGATAATTCAGTGTTTGTTTTCACATAATGTTACATAAGTGAAAAATAAACTCTAACTGAAATAGTAATATCAGTATAATGTACAAAAGTTGTATGAAAGCTAATTCAATGTTTTATAAGCTAAGATGATTACTTAGTGTAATATCAGTGTAATGTACAAAAGTTGAATGAAAGCTAATTCAATGTTTTATAAGCTAAGGTGATTACTTAGTGTAATATCAGTGTAATGTACAAAAGTTGTATGAAAGCTAATTCAATGTTTTATAAGCTAAGATGATTACTTAGTGTAATATCAGTATAATGTACAAAAGTTGTATGAAAGCTAATTCAATGTTTTATAAGCTAAGATGATTACACTATATCAGTATATCTTGAATTTGTGTTAAGAAATGTTTCAGTGTGTGATTTTAAATTGTTGTTGTGAAGTATATTATGTAATTATAAACAGTAAACGTGATATATTTATAATATGTGAAAAATATATCTTTTCTTGTAGACCATATCTTTTATCGTAAGAAGCAACAAAATTCAAATAGTTTGTCAAGAAATATCACATATTTTACCCTTAAGCGCTTCAAAAGTAGAATTTATACATATTATTTGTGATAAATCGTAGATTTAGTCGTCTTTTTCTAACTTGAAGTTTTGTTAATAAAGGTTTCAATATGTGTGATATTTGATAAGTCTGTGAGTTTTACTTAGATATAGTGATGATAATATATTAGACTATGGTGAAAAATGTCAGTTTTAAGCAATAGGGTCTAATGTTCGAAATTCCAGCATGATAGGGGACAGTCAAATCAGTTACGGATTTCAAATACATGATTTGTGTTCTAGAGTTTCTATGATAATTTTTTGGAATTGTCCCTTATGTTTCGTTTATGGAAATTTGTTCTATTTGACTAATAACATGCTAGAAGAAGTATATACCACAGGAATAAATAGAGTGAGATGTAGGTCAGTATTTTATAAACTAAGATGATTTCATAAATAGTATATCAGAATACCTCGAAGTGTTGTTAACAAATGTTTCAATATGTGTGATACTTAAGTCTATGATTTTATTTAGGTATGCTAATGATGGCATACTGGGTTATGATGAAACATGAGTTATATATAAGAAATGTAAATGGAATCTTGTATTAGTTGTTCAAACATACTTGTCAGAAACTGAAATTTATGATATGTAAATTATCATAAAAAAACTAATAATGCTTTGAGACTGCTTGAACGGGTAATGAAGAAAAACTTTAATATAAGTTTAACATAACAGCAAATGTACAACGTTTCGACAAGGTTTTGTCATCATCAGGTACCAAAGACTAAGCTAGACATGTAACTGTCTGAAATTTGATCTTTAGTTTGAACAGGGTACAATTAAGTTGTTGGTGAATTGTCAAAGTAAGATGAGTATGAGTTACATTTTCCGACTGACACTGTCTGAACGTTTGACCATTTGCTTTATGTTGGGCTCAGTTTAATATTATTGAGTATGAGAATAAAAGGCTTATGGTTGTAAAGCATGATGAACTCACCGAAATACAAGAATTCTACACTAACATATTTGTTTATATAGTATATTAAAAATCTTACATACTGAATTGAAATGTATAAAAGTTATATGAAAGCTAATCCAGTATTTTATAGATTGAGATGTTTATAGTATAGTAGTGTATCTAGATGCTTTGTTAACAAATGTTTTAGTATACTTGGTAAGTCTGAGATTTTACTTATATATAATATTTATGATAGCATATTGGGCCATAATGAAACGTGAGTTTTCTATAAGAAAACCACAGAGCACTGATTTGTAACTGATTATTAATGCAATTGATCTTTCTACAAAGTATAAGTGAAAGATAATTTATGTTACGGAAACATTGTTTCAAAATCTATGTGAGCAAAATAATTGAAATATATAATAATTTTTGAGCCCACAGTTATCAAAATGTCTATAAATTCAGTGTTTGTTCTCACATATTTTTACACAGATGAAAAATGAAATGACATTGAAAACAAGAACTAATATATTTCGTCAACACTTATTTGTAAATGATGGTTTTTATAATTTTTTAGGTGAGTCGCGGGTTCGGCTCCCTGTCCCACCAAACTCCATGCTCGCTCTTTCAGCTGTGGGTGCGTTATTATGTGACGATCAATCCCACTATTCGTTGGTAAATGAATAACCCAAGAGTTGGCGGTGGGTGGTGATGACTAGCTGCCTTCCTTCTAGTCTTTCACTGCTAAATTAGGAACGGAGCTTAGATAGCCTTCGTGTAGCTTTGCGCGAAATTCACAACAAACCAAACCTAAAGTTGGTCTTTCCATCCTGGTATATTGAAAAAATACCTAAACGTTTTAAAGCTAGTTATTTATGAACCATGATGGCAGCTAACAACTTCTATGTTCTCCACAAGATAGTTTCCATGATCGAGAGTTTAGTTTTTAATATAGTTTCATGTTTACTTTAAAAAAAACGTATGCATTTTTTTTATATTCCAGTCCTCATAACCATTATTTTTAAATTTATTTATAAATAATTGAACATTATCCATAAAAGAATTACAATTATTATTGCAAATTGTTAAAACATATTTTATTAGACGGAATAACACCGTTAGGGGTGGGTAGATCATGAATGTGAAAATATAATTCCATTCTTTTGTCAAAAATTCTGTACTATACTCTGCCTTCTACAAACTTAATATCTAAATCTAAATAATGTGCATGAGTATCTTTACTATTGCTTCTTTCTATTATAAGTTCCGTTGGATATGTTAGGTTTGAATCAAAATACAAGTTGTTGATGGAGATTAGATCATCTATGTAACGAAAAGAACAGATGTATAAATTAGAGTTTGATACCTGTTTCAAAATTGAATTTTCATAGAAAGACAGATGCAAGTTGGTCATTGGGTATCCCCTGTTTGCTTATACGCTTCTTCATTAAAAGTTATAACTAATATAGATACATAATATACAAATTTATCAAGTAGACCACTAAAATCCCTGATTAAATCATTCAGATATATTTTAGTATATAATGTAGTAAAGTCATAAGTAATAACAGAATTGGTTGTTTTAAAGAATTGAAATTAGTTAAACGTCAAAACTGGAATATTGTTTTCAATGATCCAAAAATAATGGTCCAAATAATTTGATAACAGTAGCTTTATTTTTTCAAATAAAACACATAGAATGTTATTGAGTACAATAGAATATCCTCCGACGGCAAGTCTTCGGATTCATAACACTGAAATCATGGGTTCGATTCCTCTCGGTTATCGCAGCAGATAGCCCAATGTGGCTTTGCTATAAAACAGTTTGTAATGAACCTGATTTAAACAGGATTTGTATATGAAAATGGTAAATTGTTCTAGAAACATCATCTGCCCTAACAGCACTAACCTTGGTAACACAATTTACCTACAGAAACACTGTCTGGCTTTGTTAGATGTACGCAATATATAAACGAAACCTATAAAAATAAGTTGAGAGAAGTTGAAATCTGTATACAGTCCAATAGAAGTATAGTAACACTGTATGCCCATAGAACCTTAGTAGCACTGTCCGCTTTTATAAAACATATTTAGTGTTTTACTTAGAAAGAGAATCTGTAATAGTGATAATTGTAAACGCAACGTGATGCACATTAGATTATATTATTAATTCTAAGATTTTGATTGTTACTAAAAAGTTGATGAGATGTTGATCTATATCACCCCTAGTGGTTCGCTCGCGAAATACCTGCACACTCAATATTATACCAACATGCCTGCTGGCGCCACTTCATAGCCTTAGCAACATGCTATCTGTTGAGTAACATGATATCACGCCTCGCAACGCGCTCTCTGGCAGCAGACAACTTTCGTCGTCAAGTGTCATGGCGGCATGAGAACTTCCGGCTGTCAAGGCGCACTAGCAACGTGTCCCTAGAAATAGGCCCTCATGGTTCCACTTCGTGGAATTATGACGTCATCGTTTCTATCGTTTCCCCTCACAGTGTGCACGTCAACTATGTTTAGTCAGGTAGACGAGCATGTGACCTTAGACAGACGTTATCTCTCAACGTCTATTGCAGAAGAAAGTTCGTTTATACCTGTACTGATATGTTTAAGTAGAAATCATCCGGCATTACGTCTAATCCACCGAGAAACAAGATTTGTGAAACATTTTCTACAGAAAGGTAAGAATAGTTAAGCATTTGCGTAGACCTTTTAAACTTTAGTGGAACACATCAACTTATAAAGCTGAACATGAGATTTAAATAAGTATCATTTTCAGGGTGAATAGATGTTATATATTAATTATAGAAATAAAAACTATAGACCAAATGAATTAGCAATAAGTGTTTTATTTATAAAATTTCAGGAAATGCACAAGTATGCCATGCAAATACATATAGAAGTGAAAACTATAGAACTAATGAGTCAGTGAAGTATTTATATAGAAAGTGATGGATGATATGTAAGGTAAATTATTGGCTATAATAGTTGTCACACTCAAATAATGGACACTATGTGTAATAAAAACTGACATACATAATATACTGATCGAATGTATTGAAGAGTGGAAAGGACTGTTGACTCGTCTACCTATTTTCCCACATGTTCATGCACTTGTACTTTAAGATGGTTCTTCGTTTCGCTAACGTATGTGGCCGTACAATCTCCGTCTATGAATATATAAACGAGCCATGAACAATGGGTAATTAGAAGGCGGTCTTTGTTATGGAAAAATAGTTTAGTCTAAAATCAAGTTTAAAGATCACTCTCTCTTTCTTTCTATATACGCACAATCTTCATGAAATACTTTATTTATTTGTATACGCAAAATTTACTGGCCATGTGATGTCTCAAGCGATTGGTTGAGGCCTAGAAATGCATAGCAATGCAAGAAAAGAGGTAAAGACAAGAGTATATCCAACTTTCAATATGGTATGATAGTCGGTATTTTTTAGTCAGTTAACTTTTGAAAGATATCCCTTTCTCAATTGACTGTTTATAGAAACTTGCCATCAGTGACAATTGAACTGGAATGCACGTGCCTTTCAGAGAAAACAGTGGCCGCCAATTGCTGGTGAGAAACAAACACGATTCGTCTCACACTGGTCAGGATTGACAATTTCGAACTATACCAAGCATATGATATTATAAAACTTGTCATATGGCAGCAGACAACAATCCGAAAACCGTTTATCTCAAATACAAACAGGAAAGAATGACTTCAGTATTGTTTAGAGCTACACAATAGCTATTTGCATTCTGTTCACCACGAAGAATCGAACTCTGGGTTATAGCACTGAAAGTACGTAAACTTAACATGCTGACTCTTTGGTGGACACAACTAACTGAAGTAGCTGGAAAGATTGTATTATTTAATCAACGTAGTCTTTTGAGCAAATCCAGTGTTAAGACAAGGTTATGAGTTACAAGTTTCCTTTTCTATAAAGCGTTATAACAATGAAGTATTTAGAATATTTAACAGTTCATTATAATTAATCGTCTTATATAAATAAGAATTCTCTCTTAACTTTTAAATATTCTTGTCTCTAAAAATGCAAAATATTTCATGTGTAAAGAGAAACATTTTTTTTCAACATGTTATTCGAACTAACAATAATATAATGCTTGACAGGATAATTTCTGAAAAGTTTCGCAAAAAACAACATGTTTGCTATTTTAATATTTTAGTATGCTTTACACAAAGTCGACCCTCGGTGACTCAGTAGTATGTTTGACGCTAAAATCCAGAGCTCAATCAATGTGGTGGCACATCACAAATTTTACATTTTATAGCAAATCGAATAAAACAAATGCTGTAACCCGGAAAAGTTTATTTTTTACAACTCTGAAACATACAGAGTATATCTGAGAAAATATATTGTGTTAAAAATAGTAATCACATTTTATTAAAGACATGTCTGTGTAGATTATGTTTAATTTTCTTCTTCGCTAAAGAATGTGTGAAAAGATATAGTTTTAAAGCTGGTTAAATATAGTTTTTGGGAGCTAATTACAGTTGGTACAATCGAAAAATGGATCAATAAAACAACTGATTTTCGAACCTTTTCAATATTATGTGTTATTGAATATAAAAGTTTTGTTATTAGCATGTTCGCCATTTTGACGAACTTGTTCTTTTAAGTATTATTCTTCAACGCACAAACGTCCATCACTGCCATAGAGAAATTTAAGTCATAATTACATACAGTAATCTGAGGACACTTGAGATTTTTTGTCAGATTCGTGTTTTCGAAATAACTAAAAAGCATGAAGTTACTTGAGCGTTTTGTTATATGAAAGCAGTTTTCCAAGAGTGGCAACAACTGGCCATACATAGTGGGTTAATATTAATTTGTTCTTGAAGTAATTATTGTCTCATGAAACAGATATTTAATACTAATCTGTCTTCACCAGGTGTAGGTGTAGGGGAGAGGACTGAAAGACACTTCTGTCTCTATGCCCCTTCCTGGTTTCTTCACATATGCTATGCACTGAAACTGTCCACTACAACTTTGAATTTTGCCGTAACAGCGCGATCTCTGGTAAGCTTTTATAGCAATACAAGCACGTGGTCATCTTCTGGAGGCTGCAATGTCGTCTCAAGTAATCCAAGTTACAGCACATTTCATTAACCTCATTTTACAGATATTTGATTTTACGTAATAAATGAAATCACAAACGTTAATATTTGATCGTTAAACTTATACCTGAATTGTTCTTCGGTTTACATGAATACCAACTGATTATAGCTATATGGGTTCAATAAGGGACACTGTATTAGAATATTACACAGCATTCTATGCAGAATAATTTAATAATATTTTGTTCTGTCTTAATTAAGTTTATTGAGCAACAGTTACTATGTAAAAATCATTTAAAAAGACATAGAACCCTGTAAGAGACATCAGTCGAAAGAACCTTTGTTGACATAATTAGTTCAATTTCACTTATTATTGAGCAACATTTGCTATGTATAAATCATTTAAAAGACACAGAAACCTGTAAGGAACATCAGTCGAAAGAACCTTTGTTGACATAATTAGTTAACTTTGACTTATTATTAATGAGTAGCAATGACGTTTAGTATGTTGAAATTAGTTTATAAGAAAAGAGAAACAAAGCGTTAGAAGTAGAGTTATTTGTAAATTATCTAATATGTATACAGTTAATAATATCATTTCAATTATATGATGAGATGTTTTCAAAGATACTCTGTGACAGACCGTTCTCTTTTGTCAAATGTTGCAAGTACATATACACATGAAACAACATCACATACACACACCATGTTCTTCTATACATAACATGAAAGTTCATATATTTTTTTTTCTAATGCAGTCACATTATATTAGGATAAAACAAAACTATTAATTATAGTACTGAAAGTGCCAAACATATATAACGGTTTGCTCATTATTAGGTAAACATATTTAAGCATAAAACAACTTATATGATTGTTGTTTGTTTTTTGTCTGAAGTCCTTACGTTCTTGAAAATGCAGAAAGCTATTTTGTTTATTGTTTACAAATGCCACTGGAATGTTTGTAAGTCGTTATATTAATGCTGGCTATATTTACTTTGGGAAGAAAACTTTAATCTACTAAAAAGTAATTCAAATACACGAATATATGTGTAAGAACATGCAGACTAATTTTTGTTTTCTAACAAAAGTGCATTTGTTCAAGAATGTTCTTTTTTTATTATTAAATTTATGTACCACAATTATCAAGTCGGTGTTCGTATACAGAATAAGTTGGAGTTTTCAATCAATAGCAACGCAAAGCCCGTGGATACAGGAGACATCAGCGACGCAAAAGGAGCAAACAGAGTTTGGAGATTAGTGTGTACATTCATCTCGGTATTCAGTAGAAAGTTTGGAGTCGACATACGGAAGATAACGGAAAAGTACTCTTTAGTAAAGTGGCTCTGTTTTTAAAAACTACAGATCCGCTAAAGTGAAGTGCCACTTATCGATCACTCGCGGACACCCATGAAAAGCTCAAACAGTTCAAACTTGTCAAACACATTTTGATGAGTTCGTGCATTTTCTACCATTATATCTTAAAATCTAACGAATACACAGAAACTAATTTATTTGGGAAATAAGTTGATTAAACATTGGCGCTCAAACTAGTCAGCCTGGAACTTTGCTAGTAAACCACGACAGGCTTTGGAAATTGGGACGCCAAAATTAGATCGGTGCTTCACTTCATAATTCTATTGACGTCAAAAGCGTGACTTATATATATTTTGAGGTTGATTTCTGAACAAATTTGAATTGCTTTGTAATGTAAAATACTCGTTGGCACAGAAGAGTAAAAAAACTGATGACGCCTACTTTATAGTAATAAATGAAAGCATGGTCTAAGAATTGATCAGACTGATATAAAGAGGTAAAAGAATGAGGCTAATATATTCAGCAATGAACGTATGCAATTTTATGCGACGCCTCCTAGCCATATATTTAAAATCACATGATGTGGATTGGTAATGAAGAAAGTTTAGTTGTAAAGGTGAAGTTGATTTGGCAGGATTTCTGTTATAAAGTTCAAATTAAATTTAAAGGTGTCCTATATATATATATATGGAAAAATGGAACTATGTTGTTAAGATTGATCAAACCTTTATGTATGAGTGGTGCAATGAAAATGCAGATTTGTTCTGGTTAAGATACGGCCGTCCATAGCCCAAATCTGAATATGTATTTCTAATTGTCAGTATATATGAATAACTAAATAAACTGTTGCTAGTCATTTGTACCACCCTCCCTGCGTGTCATTAGAACATTTATTTATTTGCCTGCTAGTTTTATTTATTTTTCGAAATTTATGTATAAATGACTAAGATTTATGCAGGTAGTTATATTCCCTAAAGATTGTTTCTTGTTTATATATATATATATCTTTATTATCATTTGGAGATCATTCATTTAATATCTTCTTCAAGCAAATGTTATTCAACATTGTCAGTTCAACAATAAATTCGTAGATTGAAAGAATTGTTAGGCTAACAGAATAAAAGTAAATGTCAAAAATTTCATAGAAGTTTTTCTCGAATAATTACAGAAAGTTAATGTTTAAAACATATTGATAATTTTTTTCTGGAGTAACATCATAGACTTACCATTGATTTATCTTCTCCTACGTGCTACATACATTCATTAGAATTAAAGTCTCCAAATCTCATGTTCTGTTAAAATACGTTATCTTTTACTCTGCTCTGAGAAAATGTATGCCCCCCTTTAGAGTATTGCCGTGGCAGTTTGAAATGTTGTTTATCATGAAGCAAGAAGTATTCCATTTCAACGTGTCGGTTGATATTTTCTTATAAGTAATGAATTATTAAAACACGTGTCTTGATATAAACTTCGAGAGATATCTGTCTATAAAGGTGACAGTGAAAGAGTTAGATATGTCATTCTGTTGCCGAGTTTCTTTTATTTCTGTTATTATTTTACATAAAAAATTCTAGTTCTTTTAATATTTTACCTATTTTGTGATCGTATTGCTTTCTGTGCTTCTATGTGGCTTAGCGGTAAGCTTTAGGGTTTATAATGCTAAAGTTCGAGCTTTGTGCTTATAGCCCAATGTTTTGTGTTCAGATTTTTTGAAGAATTGCAAGACTGTATATTTTGATAGGCATTATTATATAATTAATTAGCAAATTAATGTTTACGTTTGTTTTGATGTCTGTATGATAGCTATTCTGAATTTCAAAACGGTCACCACTTTTGAGGGATTAGAAACGTATTCAAGATACTTTACAGCCTCATGTATCATTATTATCATATTATTAAACATCAAAATATATCTATTGCTTTTATTTCAAACATTTACAGGTCTCGTTAAAAGTGAAATAAATGTAGCTTCAAATAATGTGACATGTCACCACTTTTATTTGCTATCGTCATCTGGATTATGATTTTTGATGTGGAAGTCGTCATTGATCTCATTTTGTGTGTTGCACAGTCAGAAATCGGTGCATGGTAAGTCCTTGGATTTGCATAAACTTCATTGAAAGAAAAAAAAACTTCTAGATTGACATCTGATCTATGAATGATAGCTTGTGGTGTTGGGATTTCCTCTAGTGTTTTTGGCTTAAGCTGACCATCTGTGTCTTTAAAAAAAAACTATTCTTTATAGGATCCAAAAACATCTGCTAAACTGTGCTGGTTTTGTCCCATTTTCTATCTTGGACATGTATTCTTAAGATATACTGCTTAATGGCCCCAAGACTAGGTAGTAGATTGCCACTTTCAGCCAAATGTTTGTAGAAGAGATGCCATCGCTGTTCCAGAATGTTTTGAATACAGATGCCTTCTGGACGGTATGTACCACATACAAGTGTAGCCAAAGTGAAAATTAAATCATAAGCCACATCACTGTTTTTAGAAAGTACTTGTAGGACCTTAAGGATATTATTATTATCCATTTTGTGGAAGAGTTTGAACCATATTGTTTTAGCTATTCTCGAAAATATTCCAATATCATCTGCTCCTAAAAAAGCATGAAAGGTAAGCAAAGTTTTTTGTATCTGCTGCACCTATAGTTATCCGAGGTGGTTGCTTCTGAAGAATACCTGATGTCTATGTATATCTTGTTATTTTCTTTTTTCAATGATGCCCATATGTTGACATTTTCATTTATTTGCTCTGATATGTAGTGGCATCAGTGTTCAGGACTTGAGATATGTACTCTTCAGGCTGTGGACCATATCACCTTCAACAGCAAATGGATTACCGTCACTCAGTATGACAGCCTTTATTTTATTGATTGCATTCTGATTTACCTATATTTGATCCGGTTCATTGCAAATAATACCTTGATAAGTACTTCTTCAGTTTCAAGGTGGATTTTCAGTTCTGTACACCTTGTAGCTGCCACACAGAGAAAGAGAATAAATTCTAATCTACGTAGATAGTTCATCATTAGTTTGAGAATTGCATTATTGGATTGCTGTCCCTCCTAGTCCTGAACTACAGCTTGAACGAGATGGGTGTGTGCGGTTTTACCAATTCAACTTTCCAGTGTTTATTCTCATCAGAGCAAGCTATTTCTATTTCAGTTGTTGCTTTCAAACACACGTCTTTCAGGTGTGGTATTCTTCTTGTTTTTTTTAAATACTGTAACACCATTTCATAGAGAGTTACATACGTAGGTGACTCTCTATGAAATGGTGTTAGAGTATTTAATAGAGAGTTACATACGTAGATAAGCACGTGCACACGTACATAAATTTTAGAGTGCTATGCTACATTACTGCCGTTTGAAAAGACAGCCATTTAGCATTATTATCTTTATAACGTAGGTGAATCTCTTGTAACCTTAAGATATTGCAAGCAATATTACTATATTCAATTATCGTAATATTGTAAGTTAATCCACTAAATTCAAATATTCGAAAATTGGTGCATTTATTAGCGACCATTTTGAAATGCAATATTATCGCCTCATAGGCATCAGAGCAAATGTGAACATTGTTTTTCGTATGTGCTACATAATAAGTTTCGACACCTTGTACACCATAAGTTCACATAATATATGTCCTTATCTCTTCAAGATGCAAACGTGGGATCATATACATTTCAATTAAATATGTTCTTGTAGTTATATTTTATAAGTTATGCTCAAGTAAAATCTCGCATAAGCATAAGCTCCTTTTCAACGCTTGTTTTTGTTTCTGCTGCAGAGATCCAACCCAAATTTTAGCGTTATGAGCCCTGAAGGTTGATGCTGAACCGTAAGAACCTTTTTTCAGAACATAAAAAGAAATTTCTTCTATGATAAGCTAAATTCTTTTTTCTGTATTTGAAAAAAAAAGTGTAAATTTGAATAAAGTTATTACTCTTTGCTTTGCATGTTTGTTTTTGTTGTAACTTAAAATTGAATAATAATAGTAAGATATTCTTGAGTATTAGAATGCCAAGTGTTAAACGAGCATTAGTAGTGAGAAATAGAAGTCCTGAACAGAGTGAAAACCTGACAGTGAACTAATAAGTCTTCATTTCTAGTCGAGCTGCGTTTTCTAAAACTTATTCTTTTATATTAGTAATGGTTAGCTACGACTGTTGTCTCAGTCTGTACTTTTTAATTGAAATAAATAGCCACTAAAGGGCAGTTAGAATTTTGTTTATATAAAAACATTGGCCAAGTAAGCGTGCTTTAAGTATCAAAATTATCACATACAACAGTATCAAAATTATAAGGAACACCAAAGTCAGTCTGAATCCGGCTTAGAAAAACAACAACAAAATACAAGGGTAAAATGATATAAAAGTTATTTGCGGGAAAAGATCCATTCAGTCAGTTGAATATTTCAGAATCGGAAAACACAATCAGTTGAATATTTCAGAATCGGGAAACACAGTCAGTTGAAGATTTTAGTACCGGAAAACACAGTCAGTTGAAGCATTCCGTGATCATGGCAAACACAACAGGATTAATAAGAGAGCGCATTTTTTAAAGTGTCATCTTTACATTATCAAAAACAACGATATCATTTCCCTCCCGTCCCAAAGTTGGTTGGTTGGTTGGTGTTTTATGGCGCAAAGCAGCTAGGGTATCTGCGCCAAACAACCGGTAAAAGCAATGAAAGTAAATTAAAGTAAAATGTAAAAACAACACAGC
>NW_013665727.1:703221-705450 GCF_000517525.1 Limulus polyphemus | reverse complement strand
ATGGGTAAATGGCCACGCAACCCATAGGAGTGGAGGTCCTGCAAAATTCCGTACCTCCACGTCATAAGCCTTCTCAAGATCGAAGAACACAGACACAAGGTGTTCTCTCTTGAGAAAGGCTTCCCTGATCGACGTTTCAAGTCGAATCAGATGATGGATGGATGGATCCAGATGGTGGATCGATGTCGACGGAACCCACATTGGGTAGGTGAGAGGATCATGTTTGATTCCAGGAACCAAACAAGACGAGCATTAACCATCCTCTCTAGAACCTTACAAAGACAACTAGTCAAAGTGATGGGACGATAGTTAGAAGGAACTTGGGATCCTTCCCAGGTTTAAAGAAAGGGAAGACAATAGCCTGGCGCCAAGCATCTGGAAAAATATGCTCCTGCCAGATCCAGTTAAAAATAACCAGAAGAATAGCAAGAGAGGCAGGAAAGAGATGGCACAACATCTCATAATGAACATCATCAGGTCTGACCGATGTACTGCCAGATTGATGAAGAGCAAGTTTGAGTTCCACCACTGTAAAGGGGCGATTATAATCATAGAGACGATCGGCCCGAAAAGAAAGAGGCGATCACTCTGCCCGAGACTTTATGGCCAAGAAGGCAGGGGAAGAAACAGAAGTGCTAGATGCACAAGAAAAGCTCTGGCCGAGAGCATCAGCAATGCTCTGGACATCAGCAACTTCCTGGCCATTGGATAGCAAGATGGAAAGGGGATGGGAAGCATACTTCCCAGTGACTCTCCGAATCTTGCCCCATACAGTTTTGGAACTGGTGGTAGAAGAGATGCTAGTAGTGAACTTTATCCAAGACTCCTTTTGGCTTTGACGTCGAACCTGCCGAGCATGGGCACGGGCCCGCTGATAAACAATGCGGTTAGAAAGAGTGGGATACCGTCGAAAGGTATCCCAGGCCCGTTGTTGAGCCTTCCATGCCTCCTGGCAGGCAGGACTCCACCATGGACGAGGATACCGTGGAAAATGTTTCGAGGTCTTAGGAATAGAATAACCAGCCGCCTGGACAATACAGTCAGTCACTGCCACCACACAATCGTCTATTAATGGTAGACAGACGAAGGCAGGATCAAGTTCAGAGAGAGAGGTGAGAGATGGCTAGTCAGCCTGGTCCAGCTTCCACCATGGCACTCGGATCGGGTGTCATGGACCATGGCCAACCTCTCTCAGTATGGTGGGAAAATGATCACTGCCCCGAGGAACACTGTCGACCATCCAAGAAAAACGAGTGGAAAGTGCAGGGGAGCAAATTGAGAGATCAATGGCAGTAAAAGACTGACTAGGTGCATAAAAGTAAGTGTGTGTTCCAGTATTGAAGAGAGAAAGGTTGTGATCCGAGTACATGCGCTCTATGGAACGACCCCTCCCATCAATATCAGCACCACCCCAGAGGGGGTTGTGTCCATTTAAGTCTCCCAAAAGTAAAAAGGGAGGTGGCAATTGGTCAACGAAAGTATCAAGGTCCGATTGATCATAAATCTCCCCAGGAGACAGGTAGAGAGAATAAACAGTGATGGCACAACCCAAGGATACTTGTATGGCTACAGCCTCCAAGGGTGTAACAAGGGACACGGATAAGGAGGACACATGCTGGTCGACCAGCAGTTCTACCCCCTCCATGTACCCGCCCATCACACAACCTGTCATTGCAGTACAAGGAAAACTGACGAAAGGTGACTGTATCGACAGGTTTCATAAATGTTTCCTGTAAGGAGAGACACGCAGGATGATAGGAGTCAATCAAGGCTTTAATGTCATCGAGATTCGAACGAAAACCTCGACAGTTCCACTGTATCAAAGTGGCCATTTTTATGTATGTTTGGGAGAAGTAGGAAGAGAACCCTTCGGTTTACGACCACGCCGTTTTTCTTTACTAGATGGAGGTCGATCGACCTCCATGGATCCTCCCCTTGAACGAGCGGGCAGATCTCTGTCATCAGAGTGAGAATCCAATGACTGAGGACGTGATCGACTAATCGTCCTGCATTTAGGGGCCAAAGAAGGACACGCACGTACACCAGAAACGGGTGCCCAAGGAACAGTGGGGACAGATTTTGGAGTAGATGTACATTGATCAACTCTGTTATACATGGAGGGCAGAAGACCCCGCACATGGCGTGAAAAAGACTCAGATGGAGGCACGGAAAGGTCCGTCTGCACTCTCATTGTAGCAGTGGAGTGTAGTGCAGTGGTATATGTCTGAG
>NW_013665727.1:699720-702382 GCF_000517525.1 Limulus polyphemus | reverse complement strand
ATATATATACTATGTTCAATATTTTACATCAGTTGGAAGTTTGAAAAAAATTCGTTAGTAGGAAAAAAAAAACATTTTGTACAAATAAAGCGTATTTGTTCTTAAATAGTAAAGAAAACGCTAACATTTTCCCTCCACACCTGTTGTATATAAGCATTTGATTACTATATTGCAGTTTTCGTCAAGCTAGACTAAAAATACATGTATATTAAACTCGAGGGACACTCAGTAGAGTGCATACCTCCGCAACGTAGTGTTGGTCGTATTCGGCTCTCAAAAAATACGAAAATGTGTCCGTATGTCCGTTGTTATTAACGTACACGGACCATGTTTGGCAGGACAATGAGGAACAACATTCTACACATGTCGACCAATTTTAATCAAAATCAGATCATTTCTAAGTGAGTTATATAACAAAAACCAGTCCCATGTTAACAGATAGGGATTTTTTATGTATTTTCATGACATTAATGTGACTTTCACCCTTCAAAAACTAATCGCTTTGAAGTTGTGACATAGTACCAATGTACATCAAAGTTCATCTAAATCCATTCAGCCATTCGAGAGAAATCTTTCTGACAAACATATACATAACCTCCGTGCACATTCGATGGCGGTGATAATATATTTGAGCAGTACAAACAGAAGAAAATGGTCAACTCTTCAATTTTTTGATCAAAGCATTTTTATATTTCTTTGTGTTGTATATTTTCGACGTCTTTATCATAAAACCTGATTCTTCTATGTCTCCTGAGTGTAGCTACCGTACTTGTATTATTTTACCCATATATCCAACGGTATGTCGAACAGGGGTATTAGCTAGGTTCAAACACTTGTATCAGTTTCATAATTATTTAGCCCCCCAGTGGTACAGCGGTATGTCTGCAGACTTACAACGCTAGAATCCGGGTTTCGATACCCGTGGTGGGCAGAGCACAGATAGCCCTTGTGTAGCTTTGTGCTTAATTACAAGAACAAACAAACAAAGAACAAATCATAATTATTTTGATACATGTTTTGTGTCTAGTACATTACCTCCTAACTTTCAAACAGTGGCAAGTTTTTGGATATTTATAATATGGTCCCCCGGTGGGACAGCAGTAAGTATTCGGAATTACAACACTAAAATCAGGGGTTCGATTCCCCTCGGTGGACACAGCAGATAACCCGATGTGCCTTTGTTATAACAAAACGCAAACACACATTTATAATATAATGCAGGAATCCGCTAATGTGAGCGCTTTTTCTATACGCTTTATTCGTAACGTCTTGAACAGTTCTCGTACTAAGAAATACACAAATATAGTGTTTGCTGCATGCTTTTATATATATATATAAACTAATTGAATGTATATGTATGGTTCAGATGAGCGTAAAAATTGTCTAGGTCTTCTTATCAGACCACTAACATAAGGAAACCCAAATTGTAGGGTCAAAATTAGCGTTCATATGGCTATGATGGGTGATATCGACATGCCTATCGATGTACCATTGGTCAGTTTGAAAATAAGAAGAATTACAGGAGAATTAATTCGGTTGTTGGGCATAACGTAAGAATTTGCTCAAATAAGTTGAGGGATAGTTTTTCGTAATTTCAATGTGCTAATTCTAAGCAGTTTTATTTATCACATCAGCATCACATAGTCGTTGACTGGAAATTTTGTGATAGATAGCTGAGGATAGTAAATCAAAGATCATAACATTATGTTTAGGGACAACATGTGGAGATGTGTCTGGTTAAGCATCGTGTCGTTTTTCTAACAGCAACAAAAAACTGACCAGGTGAATGTGAAATTATATATATTGAGTTAATTTAAAGATGGAAGAACTCATTTTGAATGCTTGTTTATAATGAATTTTCGTTTAACCCAACGACGATTACTACAGTGAACATTGTTACATGAATCAAGACCTTCTGAATCATTAATACTCAATGTTATGTCCCCAATTTCAAGACCATCTGGTTATATATAGATTGATTTATAACCATGAAATGCCAGTATTATTAAAAGAAATATAATTATTAATTGAAGTCAACTCTCAACTACTGATTGTTTTTCATATTGATACAAGCATCATAAGAGTGAAGGTTACGAGAGAGATTGGTTAGAAATGAGCCGGAAGATCTATAAATAGAGTGTGTGTTTGTGTAAAATGTTAAGTCTTAGTTGCTTTCTGAAAATGTGTGAAAATCCATTGTGTGAAAATTATAATCCAAATTGTCTTTTTCTGTATGTAAGTTCCAAAATAAACCAGTTTAGATTTAATTATTAGAAATTTGGTAGAAACACCCATAAAACACCTATATACAATAGCTATGAAAAGTTTCATAGTTATTGTAAAGAACTGGGAGCTTTATAGTGGAGTGAATGTAGTCAGCGTCCCACATACAAAGTTACTTACATTAGGTCGTCAAGAAATTAATGTCTCTCTTTTTTAGATGAAAAAACCGAACAACTTATATATCAAAACAAAACATTCATTAAACGAAATAGTCTCAATTTTTTATCGATGATGCTTTTCCATCTTACAATCAGGTTGTTAATGCCATGATTAAAGAAATCATTTGGCTTTGAAGTCCTCTTTAACACCTTCCACATTTGCATACGTTTTCCCATTAAGATGGTATTGCAGCGAACGAAAAAGATGATAATCTGATGGT